>NC_090268.1:246320426-246623456 GCF_040414725.1 Anabrus simplex
ACTTTTCTTGCAAGCACACAACACATAGGCGATTGTTATTCTGTGGTAATTTTTCGAGAGCATGAGAGGGGCCTCTGTGCATGACCCGTTGGCCTCACAACTGGAAGAGGGAACTGTTCATTTAGCAATCCCCTAACTACATTGACCATGAAGTCTCGTCTTGCTAAAGGCTTATCAGTGTTCCTTATGTACAGGATGTATGCATCAAATAATGTCATATCTCGAAGATTTGAAAAAATTTTCTTCCAGTACCTTCTGGTTGGTCTGGAACAAGTGGCATGGTAAATGCACTTACCTTTATTATCTACACCTTCAATGAAGATATTGTACTTATGAATCAGTAGTGGTTTCAGCCCTTCATTTCCCTTTTGACTCCTTACAACATTGCCCTTAGCGTGACATCCAGTTGTGAAACAAAAAACTGGTTTCCGCGTTTTCTTCTCTTTATATGCAACCGGTAGAAAGTCACCTTGCCAAAAGTAAACGGTTTGCCTGGGTTCAAGTTTTGTACCTAAAACAATCTGAGATCCCTTTGAAGATTTATTCACTGTTCCTGTGAGGAAATGATTCAGTATTGCTGATATGAGTGCATGTCAACAATTCAGATTGAAATCAGAATGAAAACTGGCGGCTAAATATAGCTGGCTCAGCTGAGACTTACAAGTGGCCGGCCAATGAATGTGTAGCAGTTAGCGCAAGACAGTGGGATTTTGACGCTAATTTGGCAACGATTTACACTAGATTAGTGCAACATGCTATTATACAAACTATTTCAGGATTATGACTGAATATTTCTCCTTCGATTGATTCGTAATTAGCACAATTCGATAAATAATAATTCGATTACCGAAATAAAATAAAGAGTATGTCAAAACGCCTGATATCAGGAGTTTCCACTGGGCAAACGCATAAAACGCCTGATATCAGGCGTTTGCCACTTGGAGGGTTAAGGGCATGGGGTACTTTCCGTGCACGCAAAAGGCATCTACAATGCATACAGTACAGTAAACCAATGAATAAAGCACTTGCACAGGGGAGCCAGTATAGATTTCTCCTCATCTTTGAATCATATTTTCTTTCTTTTGATTCCACTGTGTGAGGTTATGTTTGCCGGCGAGTTAACCAAGTGCATTATTTGAATACTGTAAATGCACCTTGTTGGATACATTTTGGAAATAGTTTTTTTCCATGGCAGTTGGGAGCTTTAAACTGTGAATCAAGGTTAATTGCATGCTGTAACCAGTCTTAGAATATACTGTGACGCCGCAGGGGTTGGCATTTCTGAAGTACGTGTTGGCGGATAATTCGAAATCACACAATTCGAAGTCCAATTTTTGCGTCCCAACGACTTCAAATTAACGAGGTTTTACTGTACTTAAATAACATTAATACGAGTTGAAATCATGGTGCTGCTTGCTTTTAGTGCATTGGCTGTCTTGTGGTAAGAATATAAGGAGATTCTTTCAATCTCAGATAAATTTGTTCATAACAAACTAAGGACTATCCTCAAAAGTAAAAGACTGAGATTATAAAGAATAAGGATATGCTTTAATTCTTTTTTTACAGCATGCAACAATTCTATAATTAGCGAGAAAAATAAAATTCAGGAAGGCTTACAAGTAGGTATTTACCTCAATGGTATTGATCTTTGGTTTATAGTAGCTATGCATGTTATCGTAGCACTGCCAATTTGTAGCTCGTAATTCGATTAGCTGCAAAAGGTGGATTTTCGATCGAAGATCCAGACGTTCATCACGGGATCCATTCCGGAACGTTACAAACGCTCGGTCCAACTGATCTAAAAATAGAGATGGCCCAGTAGTAGTAAGCTATGACTAAATTTAGTAATATTAGAATAGTGCTTTAAAGAATATAGAATAAGACACATTGAAATACACTATTGGAAATGCATTTAAGAAAATCATGTAGACAAACAAATATTAGTCCTAAAGTTGGTACACAAGAAGGAGGTGGTTCGTTACACTGAAGAAAACATCAAGTCCATGGGGCATCCAGAGCATTAAATGCAACATATACAGCGGACATCTTAATAAGGAGTGTAATCACTCTGAATGGTCACACATGCTGCGATACTCTCTCAGGTACAATATCCAACTCGCTGTACTTCTTGGTGTGGATGGTCAATGGTCATTGCCAGGGGTGTGCTGGACATCATGCGCCATTCCATAATATCCCACAGATGCTCAATGGGGCTGAGGTCTGGAGCTAATGGGCCAGGGTAGCATGTGTAGAGCATGTTGCATCGCCCCAGTGACATGAGGACGCACGTTACCGTGCTGGAAAAATGGTTCCTATTGTGTGTTCAGATAGGGTCAGAAAATAGATGAACAATGCACTCATCATGCTCGCCCGAATCAATATTGAAGGCAATCAGGGTGTGTAGCTTATGGCCACCTGTACCATAATCGCAGACGTAGGCCTGGTTGGTGAGTATGAGTACACAATGAAATGCTTCTTACACCTGCACGCCTGCAAGACAAAAATGACTCATCACCGAATACTACTGCTCTCTGTTTACCTTTCCAACACACTCTCTCCTGACACTATTGAAGATGTTCACGACAATCAGCAGACATCAGGGGTAAACATGCCAGAGAGAATGTAAACCTACATCCAACAACTAATTGTTTGTTGTTCATGCAGACATGTGGCGCCACAGTGACTGATTGAATAGAACGTCTTTCTTCTGTCAGTCACGGTGGCTCGAACAATCCTTCTGTTAAGGTGCTCTTCAGTACAGCGAGATGGCACTGGTGGGGGTAGGCAGCTGTGGGAAACATATAATTAACAAAGTTTATTCCACTTACTCAATACTGTACAATAATTGCAATGTCTATAAATACATTACAATATGTTATCAAGGGACTAGTTTCGACCCTACATGGGTCATCATCAGCCTAACTAAGATACACTTATGGATTTGCTGAAGTCCTAAGACAGAATTACATTGTGAAAACAAAATTTAAAAGAATGAACTGTGTATGTGATGTGATAATGTACATATAAAATGGTGGATTGATGAACTTTTATAGATAAAATAATGTTATCCTGATCAGTGACAAATAATTTTTTAGGATTTACGTCAATTAGAATTTGAGTGTAAGAATAGTTATCATACAAATTTTTACAATGATGATTAAAATATGCCCTTGTTAGTGAATACTCTAAAATTGCACTTTAAAAACGTAATATGCCGGTTGAATTCAAAGTCCAGATGCTTCTACTGAGTTCTAAAATTCCGAGTGCATCTTCAGGTAGAAAATTGAAAATTGAACATTGGCACAGAGGGTGCCTGTCTTGCTTGAGGTCCAATATTTCTGATACAGAAATTAAATGTAGATAAAACCATGCAACATTCTTATAATATAAAGGTGGAATAAACTTTGTAAATTATATGTAATCTTAATTCAATACAGAACCAATAATGAAATTTATAACCTTGAAAGCTGGGGGAAACCCTGTGGATCACAGACATATTCCACCCTAGTGTGTGGCAACTCTGCGGAAAGTCCAGCCACTTTCTTGGAGTACCACTATAGAGCCACACTCGAAGTCACTTGATTGTTCAATTGCTGCTCACGGTCGTTTTCCATGCTTTGCAGGCGCACTGTGTGATACACAGGCAATGCAACTGCACAGCCAACCGCACTTGGTATGTTGTCGAATGACATGTGATAAGACATTTGGTCCAATGGCTGCACACCATAGTAGGCACATGATCAGAATGTCCTCTATACACGAAGTTTGTATTCTAAAATTCATTTGGATATGATGATGTTTACTAAGCGCTCTTCAAAGCATTTCCACTAGTGTATATGAAATCCTGCATTTGAATGTCACAGATGAGTTGAAAATAAGCAAAACTAATGAAATCATTTACACAAGTGTGATGTTACATACTTGACAATTCTTGGAAGTTACACTGATAGAACAACTCATAACATGGCCTACCTTTAAGAGCATGCAACATTTTCAACAAGGGTAGCTTTATCCACATTAGAGTGCGTACGTACAACAGAATTCCACTATAACGAGTACGGCATTTAACGAGAACTCCGTTGCAATGGCAGTTTTTGCCTGTCCCTTCCAAATTCTTTTATTAAACTGTGTGTTATCCTTCAGTTACAGCGAGAGCCCTATCAAGGACGCATCCGTTATTATGAGCGATTAAGCGTGCGCATTTTTTTTCATTTATCAACATTTATGCACCCAGCGATTATATTGTATGTGATAGATCATCTTTGGTATCGTTTCCTCACTATGTCCTCCAGCGAGCTCTCTCACCGACATTTGAAGGCGATGTCAGAGTCGATTAGTAATACCCGTCAACTGCTGTTCCGTGAAGAAAATTAGAAATGAAAGAGAAGAATATGTTTTCATAAAAACTATGCAAATAAAACCTCGTCGATAGCAGTTATTAACTTGTTAGAAATAAAGGCTAAGTAAATGATCGCTTACTTTTAATACTCTACACTGAAATTAAGTAAGAATGTGATACATCTCAAGGTACGGCAGAGCGATTTCAGAGGTTAGTTTATATTTTCTCACGTCTGGTTAAATTTCAGAGAGTCTATTCCCATGTAAATTTACATTGAGAATGTTATCATTTCTCCACTGGCGCTTGGAATATGTTTTTATGATACATATAGTACAGTTAAGTTATGTTACGTGACTCTGTTTGAATAAGAAAACAAACCTTTGCCACAAAATCAATTGGACATCTTCGGTACCGTATCCTTTTCTCGCTATGTACACTTGCGAGCTCTCTCCTCAACATTCGAAGGCTATGTCAGAGTCGATTAGTAATGCCCATCGATTGCTGCTCTCTAAAAGAAAATTCAAAATGAAAGAGGATAACACGTTTCTTCAATACATGCATAAATAGTATGGCAAATAGCAGTTGTTAACTCATTAGAAATAAAGGCTGAAGTAAACATTGCTTAATTTTTAATTTTATATACTGAAATTAAGGAAGCATGTGGTACACCTAAAGATATGGCAGAGTACATCACTGATACATATAGGTTATATTTTCTTGCATCTAGTTAAATTTCGGAAAGGCTGTTCCCATGTAATTTTGTAGCGAGGAAGTTATAATTTCTCTACGTGCACTTGAAATACGTTTTCATGATACATATACGGTTAGGTTAGGTAACGCTATTTGAAGAAGAAAACTGGAACATTTGCCACAGAGGCCTCTGGAGTGATACTATAATTTTTTCAGAATGAAATTAAACATACACTTTCACGCAGTATCATATTTCGAAAAATAACAAATGAGCAAGCCGTAGTGTGGATATCATCCGCAAAAACGCAAGTTTTTAACAAACTAATTGCTGTTTCACACCAATTTGAATGTGTATGGGCTTTTCCTCAACTTTTACAAAAAATGACAATCCGTTAGAGCGAGTAAAATCTTTGCCATTATGAATTCCTGCTATAATAGACTTCTACTGTATTTATATATAGGCAAGTCATGTTATTATGACCAACAGACACTATTAACAAGTATTCGGATCTTCTACAGGCATATTCATTGATCGAATTCCCTTGATCCACAATGCTTCAATCATGCTGTCGCCATTCCCTATTTCAAACTTCATACAAGCAATACATTCACAGGAAGATGAATTAGGGATGATTGCAATAATTTACAAATGGAGATGTTTAATAAATTTTTCAACTTCTTTGAAATAATTTCAGAAAAGACTAGATAAACAACTGATAGGGAATCTGCCACTTGGTCAACAACCCTAAATGCAGACCATTGGTGATTGATTGAATTGACTGACTCACCCTTTTCAACACCTTCTAGTCATATGAGAACGGTATGACATGCCTGTTTTTTTTTTTTTTGGCCATACAGCAAGAGGACAGCAACAGAGGAGACATGCTGCACATGATGCCTTAGTAAGAGAAGATCATCCACTAACATAGTGGTCTGTGTACTGTGAGACTATCATCAGATTCAGACAATGTGCACAACTATTTGTTCATACCAAGAGATTACACAAAAACCCACAGTACATGGCAGAATACGAATCCAACACATTAATGAACTTCCTACACTTCATCATCACAAAAGATAACATCCAAAAACAATCACAAGAATCCCTCTAGAAATAATAACCTGATTCACAGCACTTCAAACACAGCACACTGCATTCTGGTGCATGTTATACAGATTAAACAACATATCATTCTCTACAAAGGATTATTTTGAAGAACATCACACCATAAGGTACCTAGCAGATGCTAATGTTTACAGCTACACACTCCAACAGCAGCTTATACACAATAAGAACAAGGAAACATAAATCTTTTTTTTTTTTTAATCCACACAAAGCCATACTACTTCTCCCCACCAAAAAATCAGGAAATTACAATAAGACACCTTTCAGAAAATAAATACACTGCCGGAAAACACCCTCTAAGAGGCTTCCAATTCACTCTCAAGATTTATTGTGGGAACAATATGTATGAAGTACATGGAATGATTACATTTATAGATCAATAGCTCAAGCGGTTCTTAGGTACCAGGTATGGAACCATGTTGAAACACCCATATTAGTATGCGGGGTAGCCTCCACGCGTGGCAGTGCAGGGGCTGACTTTGGCATGCAGTTGATCATGCAGGTGGCGAATACACTCTTAGGATACGTTATTCCATGCCTACTCGAACTGTTCACGTAGTTCTGTAAGAGTTGTGGGTTGACAAGTCGCACGAATCACTTGTCGTCGCATAACGTCACACATGTGCTCCATTGGAGACAACTCCAGAGATCGTGCTGGCCAGAGAAGTTGCTACACATCTTGCAGAACACGTTGAGTTTCACAGGGAGTGCATGGACAAGCATTATCCTATGGGAACAGTACATCACCTTCCCGTTGCAAGAACAGGTCTAACAACATGTACCAAGCACTGGTCCCTTTTCCAGTATCTTATTCTAATTTAGTTTTTCTTTTTTCATACTTCAGGTCCCGCATTGGATCGAAAACTTATTGGTTTTATAACAACTTTAATATCCATGTCTGTAACAAGATCCACTTGCTTAATCACACCACGACTCAGTACTTCACCTTATGAAGACTGATATTACAAGTCACTACTAAGTTTACATATTCCTATTGTCAATGCTGTACGAGGAACAACATGTTTACGTTAGTTTTTTTAGATAATAACCTTCAAAACTCGTCCCATGGTTAACAACGCTACACTCAAGATTTTAAGCTCTACAAAGTGATCAAGACTTATTTAAATATTTGTAAATGTTTTTCACCTCCTGTCCTACAACTTGTGTAAATATTTTGAGAATGACTTTCTACTTAAGCATCATCACACACTGTATTTTATGTAACCATTTTCATTTTACCATTAATGGTCTACAGATTGTATTTTAACGTGTATATCTTTGTTTACTTGCCCAATTTTTGGCTGATGATGATGATCGAGACATTGAAACTGGTACCAAATAAATAATGTTGTAATTTTAAATTAGCAGCATACATTCTATTGAAAAAGGTGGATCAATTGCACTCTTCTTTGTTTTTTGTTAATCTCCATTCAATATGGACCAAAGAAGAAAATTTTTAATATTTAAAAAAAAAAAAAAACACCGAAGGTTAACAAGAACTGTTGCTTCTCGCACCCCAGGCCTTATGGTTTGGGATGGGGCCAGCATGTCTTGGACAAAGGAACTCTGCGAGACAGCACTCACCAGATCTACTTCATATCCGTGAACGAACATCACTTGTATGCATGTAGAATCTGCTTTCATCACTGAAGACCACAACACACCAATCCATCCTACGGGTGATTCTCTGATGGCACCAGTCGAGCTGTGCACATCGATGCTGTGGCGGAAGTGGCAGACGAGCTAGAGCATGGGTGCATGTAGTCTCACTACTAGTAACCGGTTTGCAACAGTTCATGTTGACACTTCTAGGCTCACACTCACTCTTATCTGTGCTGTGGTAGCTGTACGATCTGCCATTGCTGCCCTTGCAATATGATGATCTTCGCAGAAGAGTCTGTGCTGCATGGATGTCCATGAGTGTGAGAATGTTCACAGGTCCACTGTTGCCAGCATCATTCCACAACTGACATGGCATGTCCAACTTGTGTGGTAATTCTCCTGAAGGACCATCCCGCCACTCGGAAGGCCACAATTTAACCCCCTTTCAAACTCACTCGGTTGGCTGTAGGAAGCACAAGTGTGTCTCCACGGCATGGTATCATCTAGCTTTACACATTTGCACCACGCTGAGCCTTATGGCCATGATTATTCCCTTTTAAAGCATAGACACAGATGGCATTCTGGTAGCTATACCACTATGCTACCAGCTGGCGGACAACGTTGAAACCATTATCAGTGCATCTACTATCTCCCAGGTGGCATATGCCATCATCAGATCAAAATTGGCATCGTCTTTCCAGGTGTTCTAATTATTTCTTTTTTCCAGCGGTGTACAATTCAACCCAGAAACAACATCCACCACAGATACATGTATTACTTACCACATGTCTACGAACTCAAATATAATTATCATCCCAAATATTACATTGGAAAATTGATCAAAATTTCAAGACAAGACACAAAGAATACATCAGAGCACTAAAACTGGCACAGAAACTGCATTTGTAATCACTTATTAGACACAGGACATGAGTACATCAAAACAAGCATAGAATGTCTTAATTTCACCCCTGAACACTTCCAACAAATATTAAGTGAACATACACACACAAAATTTCTCAAAGCACAAACATTCTTAATTAACAGGCTTTCAGACTCAAATCATACCACATGTACTATAGGGCTGCATCATACAAAACTGCTTTTCTAACTACAATGTCGCTAATGGACATGAAACCTCAAATAATGTTGTCCCTCCCTAGAGGTTGCTGAGGAGAGCTGTGCACAAAGTGATTGAAAACACTCACCTTTATAAACTGTCTCAAGTTGTTGTCCATGTACTCGCAAATAATTACATAATGTAACTATGTTTGCATGAAGCATAGCATCAAAATTTCCATTCACGATATTCATAGACACAGCATCTGCCAAAGACATAATGTCTTCCACTAGAAGAGACAAAAAAAAAAATATCAGCAGATTTTTAATAATTTTTACAAGTTGATTCTTACGTCGCACCAACAAAGATAGGTCTTACGGCGACGATGAGATAGGAAAGGGCTAGGAGTGGGAAAGAAGCAGCCGTGGCCTTAATTAAGGTACAGACCAAGTACCTGCCTGGATGAAAATGGGAAGCCACAGAAAATCATCTTCAGGACTGCCAAAAGTGGGGTTTGAACCCACTATATTCCAAATACTGGATACTGGCCGCACTTAAGCCACAACAGCTATCGACCTCGGTAGCATTAGCAGAATTTCACATTAATATTTGAAACAACCTTAACTTAATCTTTATATTCACCTGATCCAAGGAATCTCCCATCAACAGCAGAATGTCTATTCTGATTCCCAATTTTCAATGGTCGAGGCTTTTCCAACTTTTTCACTGTTTTCGTTATTCTTGCCATATTTTGGACAGACATGATGTAACGTCCACTCTGAAAACAAAAGGAAAAGTAATATGAGAATTTCCAGAATAACATGGCGCTAACAATTTTGAATACAGATATCTTACTACATGAAAATTACACTACTTCAGATTACAAATATTCCAGTTTAAGCCATAACTATCAATGTGCAGTACTGAACGCGCTGGTGATATGAGAAACTATAGCAATAAACATCAAGGTCAAATTGTCTCCCACAAATTCAAATGAAAACATGTTAGAAAGACCTAAGAGGATCATTTGTCAAGTTTTCACCTCATAGAGAGAAAGAAAAATTTATCTGTGCTACTAATGTAAGAAAGTTAAACCTTTTAGTCCATTAACATATAAAAACTAATTTCATGTTTAATGCAATTATGTCTGAGAAAAGGTTTTGTATCCGACTGTCTCATCATCATCCTCTTAGCGTTTCTCCCATAATAGAGTAAGGTCAGCTGTTTTGTAAGCCAATCTCCACTGGGTCCTAATGAGCGCGTCATTTGTCTTCTTGAAGGCAATCAAGCCACCATTTCTTGGACCAACCATGAGGCTGATTTCTAGATGGCATGATGCAGAGCACCATATTTATAATAGACATTCCTTCACTACACATTACGTAGCCATACCAACAGTCGGGTTTGCACATCTTTCCTACAATCGGGACAACTCTAATGATTTTTCGGATGTCTACTGAACCCTGGTGGGGGTGTCAGCTGAGTCATTCATTTGTAATTATTTATTAAAGAATATATATTTCATATTCATAAGCAATAATATCTTACAATATATACTGTAAGTACTGGCCAGTTCAGAAGGGATTGTGAAATCTACCACAGACTGTTGTCTCCACTAGAGATTATGAAATACCAAGGTAACTAGAATAAAAGGTAGGCTACTCCAGCGGTTGACGCCTCCATTGGCTGGAGCGCTATGACGTCACGGGATATGAACGATAGCGAGTAAGGTACACAGTCGCAGTACAGCAAGCCTGTGATTTCTCGTGCCTGTGAAACATCTTCTCAATCTTTCATCAAATAATAGTCTGGTTTAGTCCGATTCGATAAGTAACGGAACTTCCAATAGATTTTAAAACGTGAAAATGTGTTAAATTTCGTCACATGCTGAGCAGGTAGAACATCAACTATCAAATACATGACATATAATACGATAAGAAATAAAATATTGCCATGCAACTCAAAATAATTAATTTTATTTCCTGATGAAGTAAATGTTTATATCAAATGGCATAAGAAAATATACATCATGTGGACATCTTTATGGAATTATATTAACTTATTAAAACGTACGTATCAGGAGACTTAATTACTTGATGAACCAGCCCAAAGCTTAGCCTTCATATTGGCATATTTTCTCAGTGCTAGCTCCTTACTCTTTGCATTAAAATGCCATATCCTAATAAATGTCCTGGTCCTTACGTAGAGACAAATTATTTTGTCACAGAATACTAGAAATTTTGACTAAATAATAGAAATAAGAGTTTTCATTACGTTTTTGCATCTGGATGCAGTCTTACCGTGAAACACACCATATGAAATTTTGAACTGGGCTATATTATTTAACTATTCATGACTGGGATGTGTGAGGCCCCGTTTTGAAATAACCGAGATACAGTAACAGGTCTCTTTTCGCACGACATTTTTGTCTCTTTCTTTGTATTTACTATATATTGGATCACGGATACTGTATTATTTCGCGAGCTTCGAAATATATTCAGAAATATAAGTTATTAGCACATAATATGTTAATGTTATTGGATTTTACGTCCCACTAACTATGTATTTGAGCACCTTCACCACCGGACCGAGACAGGATCGAACCTACTAGGTTGGGCTAAGAAGGCCAGCGCTCTACCATTTGAGTTGCTACTCAGCCCGGCTATTAGCACATAACAATAATTATAGAAAATATGATTTTTATTCAGTCATTTATATCTGACACCTTTTTACTGTACGAGCTGTAATAATGGAGATATTCAAGAGTTTATTACAAAGTGTTTCAACAACCAAGCATTGCTGACGAGGAAGCATTGTTATGCCATCACAGTAGCAAACTAACTGGTTATGATGGTTGTTGTCGTTATTGTCTTTATAATATGCAAAATAATAATAACGTTATTTGTGTTACGTCTCACTAACAACATTTACAGTTTTCTGAGAGTCGAGGTGCCGTAATTTTGTCCCATGGGAGTTCTTTTACGTGCCGACAATTTATAGAGCCACACACGTTTCCATAATATGTTGACTGCATTTTAATCAGTACAGTGGTTCTACTTCAGATACTGACAACACGAACACTGTTCACGTAGTGAACCACTATAAAAGTATTATGTATCCGTGATTCGATATACAGTAAATACGTAGAAAGAGATAAAAATGTCGCGCGGTCGGTCACTTGCTTTCCTGGCTTACGCTGCGTGAACCATCAACGATAGACCCCAAGTGTAAGCGTACGAAATGTACAGCATAGAAACCTCTACAAAAAAGTCCACGATGACACATACCTATTTCCAACCGGCTGCCCTCTAGAAGCGATTTTATGCAACAGCCCGCAATAAAAAATATAACTCCTGAAAATTAAATAATTATTTCGATATTATCCTCGAGTTCCTCATCAAAATAAATTGCTTGACCTCCTCCAGTATTTTATAAGGATTAGAATAACCTTGTCAGGACATTATTTGCATGAATGGTTCAGAAGTTATGACCATTTTAGACCATAGTGTTAATACATGTCAGCAGGAAGGGCGAGCGCTGTCTCATATCACATGACGTCACGCAGAAGGCGGCCAGGGAGAGAAAAAAGTGAGCGCGATGCGGGAAGAGACCGCCCTGATGAAATACAACGGCCAGCAGAATTAGTTTTCTCAGAAATTATTGCCCAGTTGGGAAGAGAATGGGATGGTTATTTCCGAGTCAATGGTAAGTCCCCAAGCTCGCGGGCGAAGTGATAGTTAGAACAACGAAATGACGGTGAACAAGATTCCTGGAAATGGTGTCAGGCAAACACCAGAGTGGCAGCCAGGGATAGATCGAACAGTTGGCACTTAAAAAAAATATATGAAACTTCACACTCCCACGTAGCTATAGATCAATAGTAAAATTTGCCGGGGAAAAGCAGTCACACCGACGTCATATTGTAGGAGGCACTATCAAATGTAACTCCACAGATTAAATTTACAAATGAAAACTGATTATAAATTTGAGATGAGAAATTTAGAAGCCTAACCAAATATTAAAAGTTATTACAGTTGAACCTGCTTTATACGTAACTCTGCTCTACGTAATTCGTATTTGTATGTAATTTCCTTTAGGTCCTGGCAAAATATAATTTCAAAGCGTGTTAATTAAACCTTATTTATACGTAATCCGTTTATACATATTACGTGTCAGTGAAATATAACTGAGTTTTGCATAATTGTTATGAGAACGTGTTTTTTAAAAAGAAACTACTGCATTTGCGAAGTTTCCTCTTTGTCGGCATAGGCAGAAATAGAGCGATCGGGTTTTGGTGCCGAAACAGAACACAAAGAGTTTCGCCGAGTGACATTGTTGACCCTTATTTACTGGCGGCTTACCAAAGGCAAGTCCCCTTCGCTCCTCCTCCATGTTCATCGTTTTTGACACGCCGCCAAAGATTAAGATACATTATAAGCAAAGTGGGCGGTTTCGCTGTGGAAACAAAAGAAAATACAGTAAATTTGTTTGAATATGAGAATTTCTTTCATGGGAACAACAGAGAACTAAAATGTCCACGATGCCGGTATCTGGTGTTTACTGTTTAACAGTAGTTTTGTCTTTCAGTTGCTTTTGATTAGCCATGGACAACAGAAAAAGGAAAAGTTATATGAGAAGTGGACGCTAATCCACACAAAACAAAAACTGAAATTGCTTCAGACTTAGGGATTGCTTATACCACGCTATGTAGTCATCAGTAAAAGAAACGCTATTTTGGATGAGTTCTTAAAACTGGGTTAAAAAAGCAGCAAAGCGCAGCCGTCAGCAAGAAGGATGGTACGAAGATTTGAAAAAAGAACTTTTCACATGGTTCCAGCAAAAGCAGGCTGCAGCTCTACCAATTAGTGGAGACATGCTGAAGGCAAAGGCGATAGATTTAGCTAAAATGATGAGTATCACTGCTGATTTCAGGGCTTCATCAGGATGGTTGCAAGGATTTAAAGATAGTCATGGAATCACAGGGAGAGCAATTTTCATTGACTCAAAATCTGAGGACGACGTCACGGTCCAATACAGAAAAGAAGAGGTTCTGCCGGATATTGTAAGCGATTATCAGCCTCCAAACATCTACCACTGTGATGAGACCGGCCTATTCTACAATCTCCTTCCTAATAAAACATTAGCTGAAAAAGTTGACTCATGCCATGGAGGGAAGAAGAGTAAAATTTGTGTAACAGTACTTCTTAACACCAATGCAGATGGATCTGGCAAACTACCTCCACTTGTGATAGGAAAATCGAAGAATCCGCGGTGTTCTAAGGGTGCGAAATGGAAACCTACAGAATATGAATCCAACGGAACAGTGGTTGAAAAACCTGGACATTAAAATGAAAAAGAAACAAAAGATGATCCTTCTTCTTATGGATCGATGTATGTTTACATTAAGTGGGCTAGATGAAAAGCCAGCAGTAATTTCTTTATTAGAATTAGTGTAAAATCTTCAAAGTGTTAATTTTTATTTTGTTTTCTAAAAGTTAAAATATGTCATACTGAAAAGTGTAAAGGATAACCTCTACTTGCTGACATGGAGACCAGCAGTATGGTGTGTTAAACTGGACAGGGTCTGTGCTCCTTGTCCGGTTCGGCAAACTACAAGGCTGAGATGAGTACCTTATCAATATAAATTTGTAGATTGCTAACGTTAACAGAAGGGGATCATATTCTTTAATTATGGTAACTTGATTGTTAAACGAGCCATTTCCCGGCTCAAATTCAGTTATAGACAAACAAAGGGACAAATTAATATGTAAATAAATATATCAAGCACTCATTATTTTTGATTATTTAGTAGAGTAGATTAGGGTTGATTTTGTTTGTTCAAGTGCTTGAAGTATTCGTGATTGTATAGGAGCATGTTTCACTTAAAGAGAAAATCGATATTCATTTTAGAAGTGCTCCAATGTGTTTGTCTGACTTAAGTCAGTTATCGTAAACTTTATAGATATTAAGGCATGTTGTAAGATTATCCAGAGGTAGAGGGTTGCCAATGAATTTAAAGATTGTAGGACTGGAAGAAAGTCCGTTTGTTTGTCTGTAAATATCAATGATTATGTGTGCCACGAAGGTTCGCCAGTGGACCGCTACATTAATAATCAGTAGAAGTATCGAAGTGATCGATGAACACGGGTAAAATGTAAATGAGTATTTAATAATAATGCTTTGTGAATAAAGGCACAGGCCTAGTTTTATAGAACGATTGCAAGTTAAGGTAATTTAAGTATGGAGATAACATATGGTGAGGAAGACTTTAATTCGGACAGTAAAATTTGAATTTAACATTAATTGTTGATTTAACGTTAGTGGACTCCATAATAATAATAATAATAATAATAATAATAATAATAATAATAATAATAATTTGTTTAGAAGCAATAGAGGCACTAGTATATGATGGTCACGCTATGTTGAAGGCCCGGAGTGCTTTTAGTCCATTTTTTATTTTGGAATTCCTGCGGTACAAAAATCCGGCATGAGATGAAATTTGAGTCGTACTGATGTTGATGAAGAAATAGATGAATCCCGAGACCTATGTCGATATTAACTCGCCGCACTGAGGATTATAGTGAATTAAATGTTTTGAAGAGTTCCAGTAAAATAAATGGGCTCCAAATGAAAAGGAAGGAATAATATAGCACTCACAGGGACTGGATGGAGATTCCCAGCCGTGAGGTGCCATGGGATTTGAGATTTGTCTTGGGAGTACATGGTGTTCCCATAAATTAACAACAGTACGAAATAATATAACGATGCAATTCGAATACCGTTATTGTGTACCGACCAATGTGAAATCGGATCTTGGTGGATCATATTGGGATTTAACATATGCGACTAAATTCAAAAGATTGGAAATTAAAATATAAATTTCAAATTAATAATAATATTCCAAGTAAATCATGTCTTAACTGATTGATTAGTGCCAAAATAGACCGGAATTGTAAAGGGTTCTGCGTTAAATATAATAATAGTTAACTACCGTGTAACAAGTAAAATTAATTTACCATAATAATAATAATAATAATAATAATAATTTGAAGAAACATAATAAGAAGAATTCATTATATTATTTCTGAGAATAATAATGGCAAAAAATCAAATTGAAATATTGATGATGATGCTTGTTGTTTAAAGGGGCCTAACATCGAGGTCATCGGCCACTAATGGTACGAAATGAAAAGTCAACAAAAAGTTCAAAATCATCCACTGACCAAAATAAAAAATGTCATGAAGAATGAATGGATGGACACGAACCCAAAAAAAACAGTGGATCCGACTCAGAAAAGATCATAAAGACTATTACTGACCAAGGGACCACATATAAAGCACAATCCTGAATCGAGGATGCTTGATGTCTAAAGGGGTCCAAAATCCAGGTCTAAGGCCCCTCAGAATGGTACTTATCGCTAGTAGAGTAGAACCATGATATTTGTCATGTTGGGGTACTAATCAAAAGTAGCGAAGACTCATGGTGATTCACACACGATGGTACTACTCACACGTATTGTACGTCATACAGGTAACGCAGACCTATGGTGTTACTCACACAATGGCGCCACTCAAAGCCAATGCAAACCGATGAGGTTCCTCACCTAGGTGTACTAGTCACAGGCGCCGGTATTCCTGTGGTTTTCCTCACATAGTGGTACAACTCAGAGGCAACGCCCAGACCCGCGGTGTTGCTCACGTGGGTACGACTCACGGATACTGGAAACCCACAGGCGAACCAATTCCCTCCTTATACTAATCACAAACCTATTTTGTACCTAATATAGTGGTACTACTCACAAGTAAAAGCAACTCATGGTGTCCCCTGCGTGATGGTACTAATCAAAAGTAGTTTCATGGTTCTAAGACAATCATCCCTTGGCCACCCCTTTTAGTTGCCTCTCACGACAAGTAGGGGATACCGTGGGTGTATTTTTTGTCTGCGCCCCCCACCCACATGGGGTAGAGAGAGAGAAAAGAGGAGAAGAAAGAAGGGATCCGTCACTTCGAAAAATGAAGTAACAGACGAAGAAAGGCAAGGGCCACGAAAGGCGTGAAAATGAAAGACTCCCTAGGCCTCGAATGCTCTAATACCGTCGGGGTCAGAAAAGAACAAAAGTTGACCAAGGGAGGTCGGACTGCAGAGACGAAAGTGTGGAGCCTGGCACAAGTAAGTGGAAGTAATGCCAAGACTCAGCTAAGGGCCCCGTGGTTGCCAATCCACACTCCCAAGTTGAGAGCCCCTGTTAGTCACCTCTTACGACAGGCAGGGGATACCACGGGTGTATTCTACATGTGCGTCCCCCACCCGCAGGGGGTAGTGTGTTTGGTCCGCGAGAGGTATTTTATTTCCCCCAAGTCCGCTGGCAAGCCGGTTAGTACCCTCCTATCTGCCACCTTTGACACGCCACGTGGGAGTATCACCTCTCCCCCTGCTACGCCAGCGTAGTAGGTTCGTGGAAATTGAAATATTAAACCAATGATGATTAAGTGTTACGATAATGATGATTTCCACTAATGACAATATAATAATATTAATTTTTTTTTATTTTGGATGATGATGCTGACGGATACTAGGGAAGTCAGGTGGCGAAATAACGTAATAATCTCAAGTTGTTGTAAATAATAAGTTAAGTTTGTGATGTTTAAGGTGATGGCAAATCCCTACATCTGGACCATTAGGTTAGAGTCGCTTTGTAGTTTCCTTCAGTTAACGATAGCATATCGTGGTTAGGAACCCGGGGACAGTTTTGTATTATCCCGGGTTGGTCTCATCTTAGTAAAGGTGGAGGCAATGACATGATTCATGTGATCGCGCCCACCTGGCCAACTGGTAATTGGTCTATGACCCGAGGGTCATATTGCAACCCTCAGCAATCAACGGTTCAACCACCCAAGTGGATGGGTGGTCTACAGCGTAAAATGTTAATATGTGAAATTTTCAGGAATGATTTGCCCAATTAAGGAAAAAATAAGGGTCGACGAATTTTGTGTATGTTCAAATTTATTTTTAAAGAAAATGCTCCTTGAGCATTTGGAAGGAAACAGTTCCAGGTTCTTGTTCTTGTAGAATAGAAAATCCTTGGTGACCCTTTAAAATATCCGTCCCCATTCCTAGGAAGGAGTCTCCATTTTTCCCTTTGAACTGATTTAATGTATTTTTGTGTGGTTTTTTTATGATGAGCCTTAAAGTTAATAATTAGAGTGTACCGTTCAACCCTGTAGTATTGATTAGATGGCGCCCAGATATTTAATTGGAGATTTCGTATCTTAATAATTTTTTTATTGTTTATTAGTTGCGATAGATTTGAACCGTAACACACACCTCCGCCCCAAGATAAATGCTGGTTGGGACTTAGGCTTTAAGGGGGTACACTCTGTTGATGACATGATCTAGCCGGGTCAAGCCAACGAAGCACATGCATCTCCATGACATGTACTGCTTGTTCATGCTTTTCTGTTGCTGGCCAGCATAAGAGCCATACAGAGCAACCACGCAAACAACAATTCTGTAAACATTGGACTTCAGGTGGATTGGTATCCGACAATTGCACAGAACACCAGTAGTTTGCCACCACTTCCTCCAGGCCGCATTAATGCATCCAAGGGCATCTGCAATAGTGTCACACTCAGCATTGACCAAAGAACCAAAATATTTTAAACTGTTCTACTTTATTGACATCTTGGCCATCTATCTGAATGGTTACATCCATCTGCGGACCACATTCCATGCATTCTGTTTTCTTGGTACTCATTTAAAATTAAAAACTTCATCACTGGTCGGTACTGAACTAATAGTTACAATGCTAAAAAGAGAAAAATGTTCCATCTTTTCAATACAATAACACTGTTGCACAAATCAATGTAGCAACATATTTAATTTATTACGGGACCGGTTTCGACATCTGTCCATGTCATCATCAGCCTATGCAAAATAATAAGAATCCAGAAAACAATTTATTATTTACCTTGTTTGTGAACATATAAAATTAAATTCTACAAATGGCAAGTCCAGGATACAATTTTCATGACTTATACTCTCTTCCTTTTGCTGCGGAAGTGTGATCATCTGACATGTTGCAACTCCGGATTGTCCCTCTTCATAGACCAGCAATAGTCAGCTAACATCACAGCATTCCACCTGCCCTGCTAACGTGTTTCTATCTGTTTCATGTCCTGGTGGAACCGCTCCCCATGTTCTTCACTAAAATCTCCTAAGTTTTCAGGAAAAAAGTTGAGGTGACTATGAAGGAAATGTAGCTTGATACTCATATTACAACCTAAATTTTTCATAGCCATCAACATATCTTCTATGATTTTCTTGTAATCCGGGTGCTTCCTGTTCCCCAAAAAACCGTTTCACATTCTTGAAACCTATCCAAGCCAATCTTTCCTCAAAGGTCATCAACGCCTCAAACTGTTCATCTGTCGTAAGGCTCCGTATCTGTGGTCCCACAAAGATTCCTTCTTTTAGTTTCGCATTAAACAGGAAGGAGAATTTCTGGCAGATGTACGTAAAACAGTCACCATCTTTATTCAATCCCTTTACGAACTCTTTCATGATCCAGAGTTTAATATGGAGAGGTGGCAGAATGATTTTTTCTCGTTTCACCAAACATGATATTATATTCTTGTCTCCTGGATCCATTGTTGTTCTAGATGGCCATTCCTTTCTAAGCCAGTGTGCATCATGTCTACGGCTGTCCCACAGGCAGAGGAAACATGGATACTTTGTGTAACCTGACTGTTGTCCAAGAAGCATTCCTGTAACTTTTAGATCACCACATACAACCCATTCGTGCTCTGAATACTTAATTGCCGTTAATAACATTGCAAGGGTTTCATAGTTTCCCTTCAAGACGTAAGAATACACTACAGGTATCGAACCATACGTACTGGTGATGTGTAAGAGTACAGCTTTGATACTGTTTACGGTTCCGTCGATAAATAACCTCCATTCATTCTTGTTGTATGTTGTATATTTGTGACAACTCTTTTGAGAGACCCAGATCTCATACCAAGTCATTTAGTTCACATTGAGTAAACAACTCTGGTTGTAGCTCTTCTGTGGTTATCAAGATTTCGTCGCCATCACTAGAACCAGACGACGATGATGATTGCAGGGTTGCTGGTGGGTTAGGCACAGGAATGTCAGGTACATGTGGTACAGGTCTGATTGCTGATTTCAGGTTTGGATATGCAATGCTTTTAATACTTTTCTTGTTATAGCCTTCAACTTTTACCATACAAAAATAACAATCATCGGTGTGATTTGTTTGCTCTCTCCACACCATCGGAATTCCAAAAGGTAACGACTTCTACTTCCCCTGAGTCCATTTTCTTAATCCCGTAACACACGTATGACACACGCTGGGCGGCGCAAACCTTTTATCTTGGTCACCTACTGTAACCTGACACCGAAATATGCCAGGTAAGCTTTCTTTACGAATGAAGTTATGTTCTCTCTTCTCGATTTCAAAGTCAATGAGCCACAAATGAAACAAAAGGAGTTGGGATTGTTTACACACTGTCGTCTTGAGAAACTCCCCATTTGTAGACTGACTTGCACTTGTAATATGTATTAAATAGCTATTTAGAGCACGTTTCCAAGTGAATCTAAACCAGTTGCAGTGTTCCTCTGTAAACATAGACATCAGACTATCGATTTTACAGCAACTGATCCTTTTTTATTACTCTAATGTACATATTTTATCGATCAGTGCACATTGTTACATGCGAATTTATAAAAGGAAAATTACATAATTACATAAAAACTGTGGGTGTTACAGGAAATCCGATACCATATTTGTAAACAGCTCTAAAAAATTATCTATATACACCCATTTTCATATAAAGCCCGAAAATGATGTTACCCAGTGAGCCTTTGACTAGTATATTACCGCTGGTCGAAGTCGATAGTCGAAGTTGGCGACAGCATACGGAAACGGAAGCTAAAGACAAATAATTTTCGTCCATATTGCTGCTTAGTTGTGCCACAATCCTTGTGATCTACTCTGCAATATCTGTTGTGATCTGTTGGTACGTTAAATGTATTATGGGGAAAAGAAAATGTAAGTTCACTGCTGAATTGGAGAAAAGATATAAATGCTTCATAAAAGGCCACACCGACAAAGAAGCCATGTGTCTAGTATGTAAACCAGGAACATACGTTTCTGTGGCTAATTGTGGAGCTATGGATTTAGAAAGTCACTTTACAACGGACAGACATAAAGCTAATGTTCAAAGTGCATCAACTTCAACTAATGTGACAAACATAAAGCTAATGTTCAAAGTGCATCAACTTCAACTAATGTGTTGACATTTTTCAAAAAGAACACATCACTAAACGAAAATGCGATTGCTGCAGAGGGAGTTCTTGTGTACCACAATGCTGTTCATCATGGGAGCTACAAAACTATGGATTGTATGTCTAAGCTTCCATCTAAATTATTTCCTGATTCCGAAATAGGGAAAAATATTCACTGTGCTCGTACAAAGTCTGAGGCCATTGTCAATAATGTACTTGGACCTCAATGTGTAGAAAGTGCCATTAAACAAGTCAAAGACGTATCACACATTGGTGTTTGTACGGATGGCAGCAATCATGGGAATATAAAACTGTTTCCTTTGCTCATGCAGTATTTCGACTACAGGAATGGAGAGCTGCAAGCAAAGTTAATTGACCTGCACAGGATTAGTAATGAAAAAGCTGCAACAATCTCTTGTGTTCGATGTCCGGCAACAAAATGGAATTTCAGAGAAGTGTATTGCTTTTGGAGGAGATAACTGCAATACGAATTTTGGTAGCCTGAAAAGAAGAGGAAGTAATAATGTATTTTCTAACCTCAAATCTCAGCTTAATGAAACCTTGATTAGAGTAAACTGCCCAGCACATGTCTTGCATAATTGTATTCAGCATGGAGTTGATTTATTGTCGATTGACGTTGAAAGCATTGTGTTAGAAGTGTTCAACTACTTTTCTACATTCCCCATAAGGAATGAAGAGCTAAACACTTTTTGTGAATTTGTTGATGTGAATTACAAATCCCTATAGAAGCATACAAAGACTCATTGGTTGTCACATTTTCCAGCTGTTGAAAGGATGCTTGAACTGTATCCAGCACTTCGGTCTTATTTTCTATCTGTGGATAACCCGCCAACAATTTTGAACAAGTTTTTCACCAATAAGTTAAGTGAAATGTATAATACTTTGCCAGTCTTTAATGTCAGTCTTTCAAGAGAACATTCTTCATGTTGAAAAGGAGAATAATTCCATTATTGAAGTGAAACAGGCACTCAAAGAAACTGTTGGCATTTTACAAACTCATTTTTCAAATAATGAAAGTGAAAGAAATGATGAAAACTTTGAAGGAGGAAGGGTTGCAGGAAGACGGTGATTCCTTCGTGAAAGAAGTCCGTGATGTACATAATGCATGCCTGGAGTACCTTGGAAAATGGTTACAACCACTTGAAGAATTCAGTACTTTTAAATGGATGACCTTAACTCCAGATTTCAAATGGACTGACCTTGAAGATACTGTTAAATATCTTAGTGCTAGAGGTGTACACAATGATGATGTTAGATTATTCGACCAATTTGTATATCTTCAAAGTATGTTGAAGTGCAAAAGCAGAATGAAAATTTCTTGAAGGAACCAGTCCATAAAAATGGGCCGCTTTTCTAAATAGTGTCAATATTACATTATCTTCCGAGCTACTGAAATTGGCAGAAGTGTATTTTGCAATTCCTGCACATAATGCCAACGTAGAAAGAATTTTTTCTTTAATAAATGCACAGTGGACCAAAGAAAGAAATAGGTTAAGTTTTGACTCTGTGAAATGGTTGGTGTCAGCGAAATTTAACATGAAAGACTTCACCTGTAACCAGTTTTATGACTATTTAAAAGACAATAAGGAGTTGCTCAATAAAATAAGTAGTTCTGATAAGTACAATCAACATGAATAAGGTGTCAGTAACATTCCTGCTTTCGATACTTCACTTGTGGCCAAGCAATATGAATAAGGTACGCAAAATAAATGGTTTTAACGAAACATTTAAGCAATTTTAATGCTGTCCCAGTTTTGCCCTGCTTTCTGAACTCAAAATTCCTGCTTTTGAGTCGTCGTCATCTGGCAACCCTATCCTCAGCAGCTCGGGGGACATCATTAGCATACAGGAGTGACCATGGGGGTAATGACTGGGTATCAAAGGTGACTGTGTCCATACACAATATGAAGGGGATTGGTGACAGGGACGATCCCTGGTGGACACCAATTCAAAGGGGAATGGCAGTGAAAATCCAGCAAGGCACTGGACAGCACTGGTAGAGATTTGATAGAGCAAATTTATCCAGGGGATATTTTTCCTATGAACACCAAATCAGTTCGTGAGGAATGTGATCAAAGGCCTTTACCAGGTCTAGGAAGGCAATGTGAAATGCCCTGTTCTTTTCCTGGTGTCTTTCCATAAACAACCAAGCTGCATGAATGGAATCAATCGTTCCATATCCTTTCACAAATCTACACCAGTTTGCATATGGAGTATTGTCACCGTCACTCCAAACCGTGAAAAATTCAATGACTATATAAGTCAAAGACGACTTTTATGCCCAGTTCCAAGGCACACTGGATCCAATCCCATACCTGCAAACTTTCCAAAGGATCTATCAGTAAAGTCCCCGTAAGTCAAAATACGTGGGAACCCAATGCACCAAAATGCGGTAAAACACAACAAAATTCATGTATTTTCTTTGCTTCACATAATAACAAGTTAAACAGCAATAATATAAAACATGACATGCAACCAATGACATTTTCAGGAACAAAATATTTCACCTCAGTTAAACTAACACAAATATCTTTAAATGGCATCAATGAAATCTACTTACACAATGTAATTTGTTTATGCACATGACTAATTAAAACTTCGAAGTAAACAGTATGTTGCTGTGCATAATTATATGCACCCAAGTTATTTACATTATTTACACCATCACATGCACATCTTCATTCTGATTTAACAGCTAAAGTTGTGGCTTGCTTTGCTTTCTTCAGAAAGTCAATAGAATACGTGTTTGTATAGCATGCTTCAGAACTTCTGGTCTTCAAGATGCAAATGGCTTTCAGAGTTCCATTGGACACTGATGACCTGAATTGTGTCCTGTTCTTCTTAATCAAGCTAAAAATTCATTCACACTCTGCATTACTCTGTGATATGGTAGGAACAGACAGCATGAATCTAGAGATCCTGTAATATTTATAATGTCCTTCAGCTCCATGGATATTCAACAACTGTGCCCATTTTGAATCATTTGTAGCTTGGTTACTTACAACACTGAATAAGTCGTCTATCTGAAGAGCCACAAACAGGCTTTAGAGTTCATTCACAGCATCATCTCTTGTTTCATTTTCTTTTTTTTTTGTACACAAAATAATGGAAGCTTCTCCAAAAAGAAATTAACAGGAGAAAACTGTGCTTCTTCAATGACATCAAGTTTAGTAACCCATACATGTTTTAGCACATCATTCTGTAGTCACAAGCTAAACAGAAATAGTTTCTGACTGATGAGAAAACAAGAGATTTGTCTTCATCTTGTAACGCCTTAACCAAGTTTGAGGTCTGAATGCCAATTACCAGTTCATCATCATCCTTCTGATTCTGGATTGGGATATAATGGACACCAAGCAATGCAGACCGTTTCACTACACTTGACAAACTTGGGGAGCATCTGTTTCAATAGATCCATCGTTAATTCAAACAGTACATGGATATGTGGGGAAGCACTCTGAAGGACAGTATTGATCTTATCAAATGATGGGATAGTCACATGTAAAAAAGTACAAAATGCCCTATTTAGGTCAGATCTACTATGTCCTTTGGAAACAGTCAAAAAATAGATAAATTGGCAGAAATATCTGCAGCACACACTACCACTTTGTCCTTAAAAAATGAAAGAAGTGGGTCCTACTGATAATATAATCTGTCAAAACACCTGGCTAGGGATAACCCTCTTGTGCATACATGCTTCAACAACTTCACTTCTTTTCCATGCATACCTTGAAATTTACAAAGGCGTTCTTTTCTTTTGGCAATCTTCTCCAAGTAATAGAAAATATCAACAAGAATCTCATCAATTCTAACTGGTAAAGTTGCAGCAACTTTTTCAGCAGCTAATTAAATGGCACCTGCAACTAATACCAAAAATATCCTTATGAGTTTCTTTCAAAACTGCTAGAACTCCAATTATAACAGCAGAATTATCAGAACAGAATGCCAGACAGTTCGTAATTGGCACTTCAAGTAATTCCAATTGCGACAATAGCAGCTTTCCTATGTTGCGCCCTGTCGACTCCCTTTCCAATGCTGGTACCAATAAAACAGTACTTATAATACTTTATCGAGCAGCATCATAAATAGTAACCACTATGGGATACAACTTGGAATCGGTATCATTGCTTCCATCTGTCGACAACGAAAATGGACTATTCTGTAAACAAGTAACAACGTCCTGTGTTGCAGTACGCGCCATTTCGTTTAGGACACACGTTGTTTTTGCGCGACCACAACCACATTTTGTTTGCAATTTCTGGTGTAGGAAACATCTTTCTGACCAGGCCAGTTGGCCGTGCGGTTAGGGTCGCACAGCTGTGAGCTTGCATCGGGGAGATAGTGGGTTCGAACCCCACTGTCGGCAGCCCTGAAGATGGTTTTCCGTGGTTTCCAATTTTCACACCAGGCAAATGCTGGGGCTGTACCTGAATTAAGACCACGGCCGCTTCCTTCCCATTCCTAGGCCTTTCCTGTCCCATCGTCGCCATAAGACCTATCTGTGTCAGTGCGACATAAAACAAACTAGCGGAAAAAAAACATATTTCTGAAAAAGTTCATGCATGATCAGCTGCACTAAATGGAATGTTGTGTTCCACTAAAAAAGACGTAAACAAACACTCAGTCTTTATTACATCGTAAGATGTGTAGATAGAATCACGAATGAAGAGATACTGAATCGAATTGGTGAGAGGAGATCGATTTGGCTAAATTTGACCTGAAGAAGAGATAGAATGATAGGGCACATTGTAAGACACCCAGGTCTTGTACAGTTGGTTTTTGAGGGAAGTGTAGGTGGTAAGAACGGTAGGGGTAGACCAAGGTACGAATACGACAAGCAGATTAGAATAGATATAGGATGTAGCAGTTATGTAGAAATGAAAAGGTTAGCACAGGATAGGGTGGCATGGAGTGCTGCATCAAACCAGTCTATGGACTGATGACTCAAACAACAACAAACATTATCTCCAGCTTTGGCAGAGAAAACTGTTTAATTTCTAATTTTCTTCCTTAGATTTCAAATTACCAAGATGTTTAACACGCTTTAGGCTACATGATTAGTCAACCCCACCAACCTGGACCCAATGTTTGTGAAGCCAGGCTCTGCCTGCCACAAGTCAGAACAAAGGGCGAGTGATAGAGAAGTAACACCTCTTTAAAAAACCTTGGTCCAGCTGACCCGGCTGGTAGTCCCATGTAAGGGTCCCTTGCCACGGTTACGGTTAAGTCCTTAATGGCTGCTTTGATGGAGAAGGTGACCTTTGGAATGGCGCAGCAAGTAGATGAGGCAATAGTTGAAGAGAACCAACGACCTAGATGGCAGAGGAAGGTTAATTCCACAATGGCAGATAGGCCGGATGAGTTGTCTTCGGGCAGTGTCTGTACTCCATGTTAGGAGCGGCCTAGTTGATGTGAGGAAGGACACGGGAACCCACCTCTTTAGTTTTCCCAAGACAACCTAATGGCTTTGCTCAATTGTAAATGTTCGTACCTACTATTAAATATAATTCCAGAGTTTCAAGTTCCCCAATCAGATCTCCCAGGTGGGAACACAGAGTTGAGAGAAGCCTCGAAACAAAGATATTCGCTTCGCAGAGAGATATTATGTGGAACCTGGAATGTGAGCGGTTTTCTACAGACTGACAAACTATCAATTGTTCAGAGAGAAATGACATTACATGGCGTGAAGATCTTGGGACTGGGTGAGACACACTGAAAAGGTGCTGGACGTTTCACCACTACCAATGGTAACACAGCATATTTCTCCGGACATAATCATCAAAGTCAGAATGGTGTAGCGGTCTTTGTTCCACAGAAGTTATGTAGTGCAGTCATTGGATACTATTCTCTTAATGACAGAATTATTTCCATCAAGATGAATTCAAACACCTTGTAAATTAAATATTCTACAAGTGTATGCACCAACATCTGCTGCCCCTGAAGATGAAATATACGAATTCTACAGCCAATTAGAATGCTTTACTGATAACATTCCTCAAAGAGAAGTTCTCGTTACTCAAGGTGACTTCAATGCTAAGATTGGTGACACGTCATCTGATAACCACCTTAGAGTAAGTACATGTTGGTCCATATGAGCTTGGGACTAGAAATGACAGAGGAGAGTCTTCTACAATTCTGTATAGATAAGGAAATGGTTGTTACCAATACACTCTTTCAACATCAACCTCGCCACCGATATATGTGGATATCCCCTGGAGACAAGGTAAGAAATCAAATTGATTTTATCCAGATCAGAAGTCGTTGGAAGTCATCTGTTTTAAACAGCAGAAGTTACCCTGGTGCTGAATGTGGTTCAGATCGTATCCTTGTCATCAAGAGAATGCGACTGAGACTTGAAACCACAACAGAGGTACAGGAAATTAAATTTGATGATAGAGCTCTATGTAGCTTTGGCGAGGCTACTCGTTCCAAACTACAGTCATTAGGAAAAAATTCCACTGACACTGCAGATTTCGTATGCAACAACCTGAAGACTGCTGTGAGTACTGCAAGCAAGGAAATACATGAGCACAATTCATTTCCTAGGAAGCCAGGGTTAAGCAACAAAACTTGAGGTTAACAGAGGAAAAGAAACAGCTAAAAAGAAAAATAATGAAACTGATGAACATTTACAAATGCACACATCACCATCTCGGAAGATTCAAAAGCAGTGCAGACTTGATAAGGCAAACCATACTTATGAAATCTGTAAAGAGATTGAACCGCATAAGCAGCACTGACAACACCATGATCTCTTTATGAAAGTAAAGAAAATTACCCGCGATTTCAAGCCTCGTTCATGCGTTGTGGAAGATGAAGATGGTACCCTCATTGGGGAGAAACAACAGGCCATTGAAAGATCAAAAAGATATTGTGAAAATCTATATGCAGATGTGACTACCAGAAATGTTTGCAAATAAGTACATCCCTAATAAGTCTAACTCAGGAACCAGAGCTTTCAATACTGAGGAGAGAAGTAGAAGATGCAATTAAACACCTGAAAAATCATAAAGCATCAGGTAGTGATGGCATCACTGGGGAAATGATTAAGGAAATGGGAGAAGGAGTACATGTTACGGCAGTGGGGAGTAGGGAACATAAAATAATGAGAATAAAACAGTTAACTTATAAACATAATAAACATACGCAATTCAAACCCATGCGCGAGGGTAAAACTTAACTTACACGTAGTTCAAACCACAATTACAGAAAGGACGTGAAAGTAGCGGGAGCCCTATTGAAGTTCGTGAGAAAGTATGACGCTATGGGGAAGAAAAGGTTCTCGCAAATCACACTCGAGTAGTCTATTAATTATAAACAAAATAAAACAAAACAACGAATGATATATCAGATGAGAATCAGAACGTTTAAAACAAAGTATATTGAAATAAATTTATAAAACACAAACCGCAATCTGATCGAGTTCTTCGGACGTCAGGAAATAAACTTTAACATAGAAGTTGACACAGAATGACGGGAAGCAATGTTAGATGAAATCAAAATTTTAATATGATGTACAATTACAAGTACATTAACTTTTAATCACAAGGTGCTAAGCCTGAAAAGAGAATTGCCTCCGAAAACAAAGATGCTATGACTGTCTGTCGAAGCACAGGCATTCTGAAAACACAAAATTGGTGAATGTGGAAATCTAGAGGAAACTCTGCCACGCAAAATAAATTTACATTATCACAGAAAATTACATTAAAGAAAGGGCCGAAACACAAGAAAGAATGTAATTTAAATCAAACCTAAGAACTTAGCGCTTACCTAGGGGGCTAGAGTTCCGAGTGGACGGATGCGGAGCGTGTCCGGCCGCTAAGGTAATCAGTATCCCAAAACGTGGACGGTCGCCTAACTCCCACGAGGAGTCCAAAACCGGAAATTGAGTGATCACGAAAACCAATTAGCACGCGGAAATTTCTCGTCTGACACCCACATTCACCAATAAGAAACATGCTTATTCCTACCAAAAAGGAAGCACTTGAAGTTCAGTCCAGTAAGTTGCATACGTTCATTGGTATGTTTGTACTAAGTTTTCTACAACATTCTAGGATAAATTTCAGATCCATTCTAAGCATTCTAGAATGTTCTAGAATGCTTAATACAACCATACCAATGAACGTATGCAATGATTCACCAATATGAACTAAACTTCAAAGTGTACCTCAAGAATGCTATAAACATTTTAAGAGTCGAAATTGTATTTCACCAAATTATCTATTACTCATGAACAGTACACCAGAATTTTATGTAACATACACATGTCATAGATCATCGACACTTGTTTTTTAAACCAGAAGACACATCGTATCATTGTACATTTTATATATATTATTGCATATTTTAATATTATCACTCATATCATGTGACATTCTCCATTAGATTTAGTAATGTTTTAAAATTATATATTAAGTTAGCTTTAGATCTCATGACCAGCTGAGGATGACCTCTGTGAAGTTTGAAACCGGTACTGCATAGTAACAAGACATTATAAAGTATTGATTAGGTGGACGGTACCCATTCTTTGTGATTGTGAATACCAAGTATCAATACGGACATGAAACTGACAGATTACAAAGTCAGAGTTGATCGTGATTTATCATCAATTTTCAAAGTCTCCAAAGGTGTGAGACAAGGATGCATCTTATCACCCCACTTGTTTGACATCTATGGTTAATATATCATGAGGCATGCCCTCGACAGTTGGGAAGGAGGATTTTTAATTGGTGAGAAGAGAACCTTGGTTTTGCGGACAACACCACACTTGTAACCAGCAGTGTACAGGAGCTTGATGAAATAATGGATCGTGGACAATAGGAAAGTCACCATCTTGGCATGGAAATTACTGGAGCAAGACAAAACTAATGACTGTCAACAAAGGTGCAGAGATTCAGCTGCCACAGCACCTGAACAATCTCCAAAGGGTCTGTCAGTTTCCTTATCTTAGTTCAATAATCGAGGATGCAAGTAGCTGTTGATAAACTTAACCATAATAGGTTAATATGGTAGTTTGATCCTGTACTGACTTGGCTGAATCTATAACAGAACTATTTAAAATAGTTTTACTTGAGTCCAACTTGTCAATACACCTTTTACTGATAGAAAACTACAGTAGAAGTCCGTTATAGCGAGAATTCATAACAGCGAAAAATTTACTCGCTATAACGGATTGTCGTTATATCAGATTTTTGTATAAAAGTCGGAAAACCCTTCATGCACTTCGGTATGAAACGGCAATCAGTTTGTTCAAAACTTGTGTTTCCGAAGATGATATCCACACTACGGCTTACTTGTTTGTTATTTTTGGTAATCCGATACTACGTTAAAGTGTATGTTTAATTTCATTCTGAAAAGAATATAGTACCGTATATCTCCGAATCCAAGATGAACCCCACTTTTTCCTTCAAAAAATTTAAATCAGGCTCAAAAAGAAGTTTGTAAAATCATATGAATGCCTTGTCTTACAGTAGGCCTACCTATTTTTTTACTATCTTTAGACGCCGAACATTGACTTTCGTCACGCCGTATATCTTTATTTTTGGCGGCTGCACAATTATTTATTTCCGCGGGTTTAAGGGCCATTAATTCAACATTGACATCATAATACCGAAGAGAACTCGTTGAAAAATTTCCGGCAATACCTATTCCATGCGTCTCTACAATACAACGATCCATCAGGAAATTGTTCTTGCTGTCTATAAAACTGTTACTTTTACGCAGCGTCAGATATTACCGGCTGCCGCTACACGCACGTCTCGCTTGTCGGGTTCGGCCAAATTCAGCGGCTAGCGATGTATTGGCCTAATCGCGAACGTTGAATGTCAACGAACGAGTTTATTGCGCCACGGCGTGGTCATTCCGCCCTTGCGTTTTTCGTGCACATACCTCACAATTTCATCTTCGACTTCTTTAAAGCGTCCTTGTTGCGGACCACTGAATGCATTTTTTGTACAGTACGCATTTTTTTAGCTCTTTGTCTTCACGCTAACGCCAAATATTGGCTTTAGTTCGGCCTATGCCGTATTTACTTGCGGCTGCACAATTATTCTTACAGTATCGGGTGTTTAATAAACATTAACTTATAATTGGCATCATAATATCAACTAGAACCCGTTGAAAATTTGCCGGCAATACCTTTTCCACCTATCTTTACAATACGACTATCCATCACGAAAATATTCCTGCTGTCTATAAACCTTAATTTTACTAAGTACAATAGACGCGTTATGACTCTGCCACTGAGTAGCCATGGCTTTTCTAAGAATTCGAAGGGTCGCACGCTTTGATGCCATTCTGCAGATTTGAGCAACACACAGGCTCTGTACAACCGGTTCTCGCGGCTAGCGATGTGTAGTAAAGAGGTGGTCGTTTATCGTCAACGAGTTCTGTGCGCGTGTGAAAAGAAGCAGCGTGGTTATGGCGGTAGTTGCCAGTGGTATCCATTAACTTACTGTTAGGCCGCGAATGCAACAACCCTTGAGTTTTCGCATGAGATTCTGAGAAAAAAAAGTCTTGGGTTCGGAGAAATACGATTATTCCAGAGACTTCTGTGGCAAACACCTCAGCTTTCTTCTTCAAACAGCGTCACCTAACCTAACCGTATATGTAGTCTATCATGAAAACATATTTGAAACGCATGTAGAGAAATAACCTCCTCGCGAAAAATTTACATGGAAATAGCCATAACTAGACGCGAGAAGATATGAAATATCCTCTGAAATCAGTGATGTACTCTGACATATCTTGAGGCGTATCACATTATTACTTAATTTCCGTATATAACATTAAAATTAAGATATCGTTTACTTCAGCCTTTATTTTTAACGAGTTAACAACTGCCATCGGCCACGTTATTTACGCATTTATTACGAAAACGTATTTCCCTCTTTCATTTCGAATTTTCTTTAGAGAACAGCAGTCAATGGGTATTACAAATAAACTCCAACATCGCCTTTGAATGTCAACGAGAGAGCTCGCAAATGCACAAAGTGAGAAAACTATACCGTACCGATGATGATCGATAGCATTTTGTTGCAAACGTTTCAGTTTTCTTATTCAAACAGCGTCACGTATCCTAACTTAACCGTACTATACGTATGATGAAAACACACTTCAAGCGCCAGTAGGGAAATGATACTTTTCTCGCTATAAATTTTCATAATAGCCTTTCCGTAATTTAACCAGACGCGACAAAATATAAACTAACCTCTGAAATCAATTAAGCACTCTGCCATATCTCAAGGTGTATCCCATTCTTACTTAATTGCAGTATGTAGCCTCAAAATTAAGCGGCGGTTTAGTCAGCCTTATATTTAACGAGTTTACAACCGTTATCGGACACGTTATTTACGCATTTATTACAAAAGTATGTTCTCTTTCATTTCGAATTTTCTTTACAGAACAACTGTCGACGGATATTACTAATCGACTCCGACATCGCCTTCGAATGTCGACGAGAGAAATCGCTAGTGCACATAGCGAGGAAACGATGCCGAAGGTAATCGATCGCATGCAATATCATCGCTGGGGTGCATAAATATCGGTAACGAAAAAAACGCGCACGCGTAATCGCTCGTAATAACGGATGAGCCAGTGATAGGGTTCTCGCTGTAACCGAAGGACGATACACAGTTTAAGATAGGAATTTTGAAGGGACAGAAAAATGTCGCTATAACGGAGTTCTCGTTATATGTCGTACTCGCTATAGCGGACTTCCACTGTATATTTTACCATACATGTTTCGGGAAAATCATCCATTCCCTTCATCAGTGATGTCAGTTCAAAGAATAAAACAATATTACACTATCTTCTGTTTTTTACAATTTAAAAAAGTATTGTGTCCTAAATCACCATATCAATGCATAAAAAAACTAATGAAATATCATGAAATCATCATTACATAAAATTTTGTTGAACTGAATGAGAATACCTACATAAATTTAAGATCTTCAAGTTTTCTTCTTTTTGTTCCTTAAAAGATCAAATGCTAGTTTATACAATGGGTTATCTTCTGTACTTCTCTCATTTAAACTTGATTCAAAATCATTTTTTTGTGCAAGATAAATTTCTAAACTTTTCAGAACATTCATGAATTTTCCCTTTTTGGCCAAATGTATAAATTCCAGTCATTAGAAATATCTGTAAATTTATGATTCTTTTCAACCATATGTTCTCCCATTGCTGAATATCTTTTATGTTTGACTGCATTAACATGTTCTTTGTACCTTATAGCCAAACTTCTTCCAGACTATCTTACATATCATTGTTTACATGTTTGGCATGTCAATTTGTAAATTCCTGATTTATTAAATATACATTTATTCTCTATCTTATCTGAATTGAAAATTATCTTATTAGTATTATCATCAGTTTTGTATGCGACATCGATGTTCCTTTTCCTGAAAATTTTAGCCAGTTGATAAGAGTGCTTATTTTGAAAAGATAGAACTGCAGATTTCTTTTCTCCTTTTGCTCTTTAATTAAAGTTATTTTTGGTTCGTTTTTCATTTTATTTATCATTCTATTAATAAATTTTCTGGAATATCTGTTGCTACGAGCAATTTGATGGATTATATTTATATCTCTATTATAATTCTTCCTAGACATAGGTATGTTCATAGTTCTATTAATTAAACTGTAAAATGTTGCCTTTTTGTGTTGATCTGGATGATTGGAGTTGTTTCTGATAATAGTATCTGTTTGAGTAGCTGTTCTGAAAATTTGTAAATCAAAATGACCAGAATTTCTAGTAGTAATTATTGTTAAAATCTAAATAATTTAAAGTTCTATCATTTTCAGATTTCATTGTAAAATGCACTTGTTTATCCAAAGTATTTATGTACTTTAATATACCATCAGGTTTAACCTTTTGTTAATCGATAATAACAAATATATCATCGACGTACCTTAACCATGTAATCAATCCATCTATTTTATCCACTATTTTAATATATTCCATGTAATCCATGAACATGTTAGCTAAAATACCTGAAGCCGGCGAACCCATTGCTAGGCCTTTGGACTGTTTGTAAATTTTCTTGTCAAAAACAGTTATTTTCCAATTCTAGTAATGTTAAAAATTCAATTTCCACCTTACTTAACATGCTGTGTTGCATTAAATTCTTTCTTACTATTTTTACGGTATCTACGATAGGAACGTTGGAGTACATATCTTTGATATCCAAACTACGTATCGTGTAGTAGACTGTTAGCTCAATGCTTTTAATTCTGTTACAAAAGTCAATAGTATTAATTAGGTGCATCTGGTTATTAAACTTATAGCGTTCTTTTAAAAAACTTTGTATGAATTTGGCCGTCTTATATACCGGACTATTTCTAAAATTAACTAATGGTCTAATAGGAATTTCTTGTTTATGAATTTCTGGTAGTGCCCTTAACCTCTTAACTGGGCATGGCGTATATATTTGTACGCTGAATGTTACAGGGTAATGGGCGTGACGAATATATACGTGCTCGTCTTTTACCACGAATATCTCCTGGGTATGACAAGCTACTTTGCCGCATCATGTATTGAAGTCATAATTGATGTTTGTCCCGCATGATAGCAGCAAATACATCAAGTCTCTCATAGTGCATTGGCACTGCCGGTGGCTACAATTAGCCTACACAGTGGCCTCCACGGTGTGCACTATTAGCCATGCGTCTTGGTAGGTGTGCTAGGTACCAACTGATGAGCCCAGCCTAGCACACGGGGGCGAAATGCTGGCAACCAGGAATGAGTTAGCTGGAAAATTTATAATGTCCAATAATGGACCATTTATATTGGTATTATAAATTTACTCATTCGGAACAAATATTTCAGATTCCCTATGCGAATCAATATCTACATCATCTGATGGCCAAGCAGGCATCAATTTTTGGTAATGGGACAAAGTCTCTCGTAATGCATTGGCACTGCTGGTGGCTACAATTAGCTTACGCAGTGGCCTCCACGGTGTGCACTATTAGCCATGCGTCTTGGTAGGTGTGCTAGGTACCAACTGATGAGCCCAGCCCAGCACACGGGGGCGAAACTCTGGCAACCAGGAATGAGTTAGCTGGAAAATTTATAATGTCCAATAATGGACCATTTATATTGGTATTATAAATTCCCTATGCGAATCTGAAATATTTGTTTCGAATGAGTAAATTTATAATACCAATATAAATGGTCCATTATTGGACATTATAAATTTTCCAGCTAACTCATTCCTGGTTGCCAGCGTTTCGCCCCCGTGTGCTAGGCTGGGCTCATCAGTTGGTACCTAACACACCTACCAAGACACATGGCTAATAGTGCACACCGTGGAGGCCACTGCGTAGGCTAATTGTAGCCACCGGCAGTGCCAATGCACTATGAGAGACTTTGTCCCATTACCAAAAATTGATGCCTGCTTGGCCATCAGATGATATAGATGTTGATTCGCATAGGGAATCTGAAATATTTGTTCCGAATTAGTAAATTTATAATACCAATATAAATGGTCCATTATTGGACATTATAAATTTTCCAGCTAACTCATTCCTGGTTGGGACAAAGTCTCTCATAGTGCATTGGCACTGCCGGTGGCTACAATTAGCCTGCGCAGTGGCCTCCACGGTGTGCACTATTAGCCATGCGTCTTGGTAGGTGTGCTAGGTACCAACTGATGAGCCCAGCCTAGCACACGGGGGCGAAACGCTGGCAACCAGGAATGAGTTAGCTGGAAAATTTATAATGTCCAATAATGGACCATTTATATTGGTATTATAAATTTACTCATTCGGAACAAATATTTCAGATTCCCTATGCGAATCAACATCTATATCATCTGATGGCCAAGCAGGCATCAATTTTTGGTAATGGGACAAAGTCTCTCATAGTGCACTGGCACTGCCGGTGGCTACAATTAGCCTACGCAGTGGCCTCCACGGTGTGCACTATTAGCCATGCGTCTTGGTAGGTGTGCTAGGTACCAACTGATGAGCCCAGCCTAGCACACGGGGAGAAACGCTGGCAACCAGGAACGAGTTAGCTGGAAAATTTATAATGTCCAATAATGGACCATTTATATTGGTATTATAAATTTACTCATTCAGGACAAAGTTTCAGATTCCCCATGCGAATCAACATCTATATCATCTGATGGCCAAGCAGGCATCAATTTTTGGTAATGGGACAAAGTCTCTCATAGTGCATTGGCACTGCCGGTAGCTACAATTAGCCTACGCAGTGGCCTCCACGGTGTGCACTATTAGCCATGCGTCTTGGTAGGTGTGCTAGGTACCAACTGATGAGCCCAGCCTAGCACACGGGGGCGAAACGCTGGCAACCAGGAATGAGTTAGCTGGAAAATTTATAATGTCCAATAATGGACCATTTATATTGGTATTATAAATCAGATGAAGGCAAAGTGCTAGACATGTTTCAATCTTTCTCGCGGCGTGGTTTTTCACGTCAGAAATTCGTATTTTCTGATGCTACTGGTGTAAATGTGGACTTCGACGATGAATTCAATCTGTTGGAATATTTTGAACAGTTCATAGGTGATGATATGTTTCAACTTATTGCCGAACAGACCAATGTGTATGCTAAAAAGTTATAGAAGCCCATCCGAACTTGAAATCTGGTCAAGAGTGATTGAGTGGATACAAATCCAAATGAGATAAAAACTCTAATTGAACATCTAATGCTGCAAAGGATAATTCATAAGCCAGAAAACAGTACATATGTACTTCTCAAAACGGGAAAGTATAGCAACCCCATACTTTTCGAAAATAATCTCCGAGACAAATCACTGCAGTTTTAGTGAGGTAAACGACGTAACTCACTGTGAAGTTAATGTAAAATCTTTCAAAATGTCCCTAGCATGATGTGTAATTCGTAAATATTCCTTTCTTTTATTTGTTTTAATTTTAGGTGCTAACATATGAACAAAACACTCAAATTCCAACAAGATAAATGACCTTGCAATTAATGAAACATGGTTCAGAATGTCACATGCATGATGTGTGTATGTATGTTCAGTCCACCGCCCTAAGGCTGGTTGGATCCTCAACAGCTCCACCATCAGCTGTCATAGATGGCCTAGGCATCACTGAAGAGGCGTACTAGGGAAATGAGGAGTGAGGTAGTTATCCCGTTACTTTCCTCACCGAGCCAGGAGTTGCGATTATATATCAGTCTGCTAAGCCCACTGAAATGCATGCACCAACTGACCCTATGAGCAACATTTTCACACCATCCATAGCAGGGACTGGCTGCATAAGGAAAGGCGTTACTAGCATCGCTCATACATCAGTCACTTTCATATTGTCAAAGCCAAGGATAAGACAGAGACAGATCAATGAAAGTAACAAAATTGCTCTAGCCTATACCAGAAAATGTAGTGCACTGTAAACACTACGTCCTGCCAGCAAAGGCATATATGATATGATATTTATCAATACCCCTTGCTTTTATTTGTTTCAACTTTTGGCTGTATAATATGCGCCAAACTCTCAAATTCCAACAAGGTAAGTGACCTTGCAGTCCATGTAAAAATGGTTAAATATTTCTCTAACATTAAAATTATTTAATGAATGACATTAATGACATTACTAACTTTTCTGCCTATCCTGCCGTGTAACAACAATCTGCTGAAAAACACAGGGCAGGTTATACCAAGCACATCCATAATACCCAGTTAAGAGGTTAAAGTAGGTATTTCTGGGCTCATGTTAACGAGACAGTTAGTATCTTTGGAGTCTAATAAAAAAGTTATGTTATTGAGATTTTATTTAAGCTTTTTTTGCATAGATGACGTGGGATCCTTTTGTATCAATTCAAAATTATTGCTAGTTAGAAAATTCTTTGTTTATTCAATATAATCTTGTCTTTCTATCAGCACAATAGTATTACCTTTATCAGCTTTTATCACAACAATATTATTAGGCCTATTACCTATCTTCTTCAATAATTTAATATTCTTATTCAACTCCTTATGGTTCTCTACCGTATGTTCTGTCATATTCGATAATGTTCTACTAATTTCATATCTAAAAGGAACTTGCTGATCAACTGGTAGGTTAGCTATAGCCACTTCAGTTTCAACTATTAATATGACCAAATCTTTTCCATTACTAATAATTCTCCTTTTCAGAATTGAATTTAGGCCCTTTACTTAAAATGTTCATTTCATTAACATCAAATTTAACTTGAGTTAGTTTTCTAAGAGATTCAAAGAACTTTTGTTCATTATCACCCAGGATATTTATACCCTTGACGTGTTTTACTTTACTATCAAGTACATTTTGGAACTTCTTATTCAATATCACTTGTTTCTTGCTCAAAATATTATACTTTGAAGTTTCTATGTTCTTCTGTAACCAGTCCCACTCTATTTTCTATTCCGTGTCTTGTTTTGTAGGAATGCTTGGCTACCGCTGAAATATCTGTGTTTTGATTTTTGGTGTGATGGATATCTTCTTTTAGACGGGTTCAGATCAAACGATTTGTTTCACCAACATAGCACTTTCCGCAGCTACATTCAATGTGATATACTCCAGGAGCCTGTAGTTCTATTGTGTCTTTTATTGGTAGTAGATAACGGGCTAGCTTCCGGTGTGGTTTATAGATTGTTTTTATGTCGCAGTTGCCCAGTATCTTTCATCAAGGCAATAATAACTGGGCAGGTATTATCTTTCTTCTCGTGATACCATTTACAACGCTCTTTGTGAGCAAGCATTTTTTTCTTTGTTATTTGCTTTACGTCGCACCGACACAGATAGGTCTTATGGCGACGATGGGACAGGGAAGGGCTAGGAGTGGGAAGGAAGCGGCCGTGGCCTTAATTAAGGTACAGCCCCAGCATTTGCCTGGTGTGAAAATGGGAAACCACGGAAAACCATCTTCAGGGCTGCCGACAGTGGGGTCCAAACCCACGATCTCCCAAATACTGGATACTGGCCGCAATTAAGCGACTGCATGTGAGTAAGCAGCATCCTTAAATATCACCTCAGTGTGAACACCGATTGCTATTCTACACTACATGCTTTACAAGTGAGTGCGACGCAGAAACTGAATCCTGTGGGCAGCACGTTGCGGCAGCCTGGAACTTCCTGGTTGCCTGCTCGCAAGAACGCCGTAAAGATGCAACGTATTTTACTATCAGCTTCGTGTGAATCCACTTGAAATTGTAAACAAATTATATAGCAGATTGAAAGGGTGTGCAGTATTGGCTTCGCATACTAAGTGTTATTCAAATTGAGCCATGCACTTTTCGTCTACAGAAACTTTTATACCTTTTTCGTCGCATGTTTACACGGCATGAAGCAATAAATTTGTGGCATTATTACACCTTATATCAACTGTTAATAACATAAATAAGTACTTTACTGCCAAGAGAAAAAGCATTAGCATTAACATTTACTATATTTTCATCATAATAAACAGGAATTCCTAAAACTATTGAGAAATATCAAATGAATTTAGCTTCTACATAAAGGTTCAATTAAGCACACAATTAAAAACTGAAAGACATCAATAAATTAATACAAATCATAGAATTAATAAAATCATGTTTTATCTATCATAAAAACAAATTGTTGAGTTTTATTTTAAACTTTACTTTTCCCTACTCTGGAATCAGCCTAAATATGATGATGATTTTTTTTTTTTTTTTGCTAGGGGGTTTACGTCGCACCGACACAGATAGGTCTTATGGCGACGATGGGATAGGAAAGGCCTAGGAGTTGGAAGGAAGCGGCCGTGGCCTTAATTAAGGTACAGCCCCAGCATTTGCCTGGTGTGAAAATGGGAAACCACGGAAAACCGTCTTCAGGGCTGCCGATAGTGGGATTCGAACGATGATGATGATGATGATTGATGATGTTTAAAGAGGTCTAACATCTAGGTCATCGGTACCTCATGGTTCAATATGAAACAAAATTAAAATTAAAATGTACCCACTGACTAGAATTTAAAAGACAATGAAGAAGAAAATTATTATGAATTTAAAATAATCCATGAATCTAATTCGCAATGCCTTACTTTTGTACAAACTTATCTAAACATAGATTAAAATGTACCAAAATGGAATAAGGCATCACCTTTGAAATGAAATCATATATTTCATTTTAATTAAAAGTTTAAAAATACACACAGACAGACTAAAACAGAGCTAATGGAATAAAAACTCAGTTAAAAATAAGATTAAAATGAAAAAGCAAATACAAATTTCACTTTTAAACAATAAAACAGGCCACTATCCCTCATAAAATGGAGGTCTACTGAGTGACCATCATCTCCTAGAGGGTACTCGGAAGTTTTAGACCATGGCGCAGATCGGCCAAGTCTGCACACTCTGTAAGGATGTGTAGTACAGTCAGATAACCACCACAAGTACCCACACAACTGGTGGACTTCTCCCTTCCATAAACAGGAGTGCATTGTAATACCAGGACAGGTCCGAAGATGACACAACACCACTACTTCTCCCTCAGAAACCCGAAGGGAAGTCTTCCATTCCTTCTTAGTTCCCTTAATCATTCTCAGCTTATTTAAAGAGGGGTCATCTTCCAACGGCACTTCACCAAATGTCTCGAATGAGAACGAATATCACTAGCTGGAACCTTGTAAGGCAACAGGGGCAATGTGACCACCTTCTTGGCAGCCCTATCAGCTAAATCGCTTCCCGCCATACTCGTGAGGCTTGGAAGCCACAAAACCATGATTCTAGCATTAGTACTTCAACACCCGGCCAGCAGGACCTGGATCCGCTGCACCAGTGGGTGCCACATGAAACATGCATCAGACAATAGACTATACTGTAGTGAACTAAAGGAGTCAGTACACAGCAGAAAGCGTCGACGTTCACTGGACAGCGTACCGTAGAGCTGCAGCTTTTCAGTAAAGGAAACTCTTATTATCAAGAACAGTGGAAGGGGTCAAAATGACACCCACCTTCAATATTTCTTTAATAATGTGCGCACCCTTATATCTTAAATACTTTTCATAGGTTTTGTCCTGTTTACGGTGATGTATTGAACCCAACAAAATATTTACATTTACATAGATTTTCGATATGGCATACCCTGGACAGTAGAAGGGGTCAGTTTAACACCTGTACAATTCCTCATTGCAACGCAGCAGTTTGCATTGCCAGACAACAACGTGTACCTGGCCTGGATTATGGTTGAGCTCTTACAGTCAGATGAGTGTTCCAGTTAGCAAGATTAGTGTATTCATATCACTTAGAAAGTGTTCTTCTTACAGATATGTTGGGTTACAATTGTCCTTTTAATGACGAGGTGTCACGTATGCTAAAAATTCAGATGTTGAATCTGAAAGTGAACTATCTGATTCAGGTGACGATTTTTTGCTTGAGACAAGCCACACTAACGAGGACGAAGATCATAATCATCAGGAGAGGAGAAGTCAAAAGTGCTAATCTGTCTTGGAACTCTCCACAAATATCTCAATCTGTTAGGTGTTTCATCAGTGGTCGTTCAAGACAGAACCAAGTGGGAGGTCTTGGATTCGAACTCTTCATCCGTAAGGCCAGACTGCAGTGAACGTCCTGAAAGCGGAGAGGTCCAACAACATATTATGCTTACCACGACTGTCATCAGGCCTGTCGTCTTCTCTCTGATGGATCAATGCTTTGTGAAATGACAACACAGATTCAATCACTCAGAAAGAACTCAAGAACTAAGACTGGTCCATGTCGTTCGAGGAGTTGGAGGGTATGATTGCAATCCTGTATACCCGTGGTGTTCTGCGTTTGAAGGATGTGTCTGTGGATGATCTATGGTCGCATGTTTGAGGATAGCAATTCATGAAAGACACAATGTCAAGAGATATATTTTGAGTTTCTCAGACTCATCCATTTTGACGAGAACCCTGCCAGCTAAAAGATTCGCTCTTGTCTCTGAAATCTGGGACAAATTTGTCTAAAATTCCCTTCACTGTTACCGCCCAGTGAAAATTTAACAGTCGATGAACAGTTATTTCCCAGCAAAACCAGGTGCAGATTTGTTGAATTTATGACAAACAAGCCCGATAAGTATGGACTCAAATTCTGGATTGCTGCAGGTGTGGCCACAAAATAAATCTGCATTTCCTTTCCATTCCTTGATAAGGTCGACGCGTGTCCGGATAACCAGCCATGGGGAGAGAACGTCGTGTTTCGCCCTATGGAGCCATTTCTAAACCAAGGAGGAAACGTGATGACAAAACAGCTTCTTCACATCTTTCCAACTTGCTAACAAGGTCCAAGATATAATACACTGACTGACAGAGCAAATGCAACACCAAGAAGGAGTGGTTCGAAAGGGATGAAAGTTGGGGAAAAAACAGAGACGGCACGGACGAATAATTGATGTTTATTTCAAACCGATATGCAGGTTACACAATGCGCACGGCATTGACTCAGTAGGATGTAGAACCACCGCGAGCGGCGATGCACGCAGAAACACGTCGAGGTACAGAGTCAATAAGAGTGCGGATGGTGTCCTGAGGGATGGTTCTCCATTCTCTGTCAACCATTTGCCACAGTTCTTCGTCCGTATGAGGCTGGGGCAGAGTTTGCAAACGGCGTCCAATGAGATCCCACACGTGTTCGATTGGTGCGAGATCCGGAGAGTACGCTGGCCACGGAAGCATCTGTACACCTCGTAGAGCCTGTTGGGAGATGCGAGCAGTGTGTGGGCGGGCATTATCCTGCTGAAACAGAGCATTGGGCAGCCCCTGAAGGTACGGGAGTGCCACCGGCCGCAGCACATGCTGCACGTAGCGGTGGGCATTTAACGTGCCTTGAATAAGCACTAGAGGTGACATGGAATCATACGCAATAGCGCCCCAAACCATGATGCCGCGTTGTCTAGCGGTAGGGCGGTCCACAGTTACTGCCGGATTTGACCTTTCTCCACGCCGACGCCACACTCGTCTGCGGTGACTATCACTGACAGAACAGAAGCGTGACTCATCGGAGAACACGACGTTCCGCCATTCCCTCATCCAAGTCGCTCTAGCCCGGCACCATGCCAGGCATGCACGTCTATGCTGTGGAGTCAATGGTAGTCTTCTGAGCGGACGCCGGGAGTGCAGGCCTCCTTCAACCAATCGACGGGAAATTGTTCTGGTCGATATTGGAACAGCCAGGGTGTCTTGCACATGCTGAAGAATGGCGGTTGACGTGGCGTGCGGGGCTGCCACCGCTTGGCGGCGGATGCGCCGATCCTCGCGTGCTGACGTCACTCGGGCTGCGCCTGGACCCCTCGCACGTGCCACATGTCCCTGCGCCAACCATCTTCGCCACAGGCGCTGCACCGTGGACACATCCCTATGGGTATCGGCTGCGATTTGACGAAGCGACCAACCTGCCCTTCTCAGCCCGATCACCATACCCCTCGTAAAGTCGTCTGTCTGCTGGAAATGCCTCCGTTGACGGCGGCCTGGCATTCTTAGCTATACACGTGTCCTGTGGCACACGACAACACGTTCTACAATGACTGTCAGCTGAGAAATCACGGTACGAAGTGGGCCATTCGCCAACGCCGTGTTCCATTTATCGTACCAATATAATGGTCCGTTATTGGACATTATAAATTTTCCAGCCAACTCATTCTTGGTTGCCTGCGTTTCGCCCTCGTGTGCTAAGTTAGGCTCGTCAGTTGGGACTTAGCACACCACCCAAGACGCAAGGCTAGTGCACTAGCCTTGCGTCTTGGGTGGTGTGCTAAGTCCCAACTGACGAGCCTAACTTAGCACACGAGGGCGAAACGCAGGCAACCAAGAATGAGTTGGCTGGAAAATTTATAATGTCCAATAACGGACCATTATATTGGTATTATAAATTCACTCATTCGGGACAAATATTTTAGGTTCCCTATGGGAATCAACATCTACATCATTCCATTTATCGTTCGCTACGTGCGCAGCACAGCGGCGCATTTCATATCATGAGCATACCTCAGTGACGTCAGTCTACCCTGCAATTGGCATAAAGTTCTGACCACTCCTTCTTGGAGTTGCATTTGCTCTGTCAGTCAGTGTACTTCATTGGTGGGAACAACCATTCATCATGAAATCCCTACTGAGGTGAAGAAATCCAAGTCTGATTTATACTCTACAACCATCCTGCGACAGACTGGGAACACGCAGTGCACCTTGACAGTGTACCAAGGGAAGAAGCACATGGCACGCTCATTAGTAATGAGCACAGAACGAAAGAAGAAGCCAGAAACTGTAACTTTCTACAACGGCACGAAACATGGGGTAGATGTGGTCGACCAAATGTATTGTAAATATACCACCAAGTGTGCATGCAGTAGGTAGCCAAGTCATGTCTTTCACAAACAGCTATCAGTGATTGGATCATTTACAAGCAAGTAATGGGTAGGAAGAAAGAGCAGAAGTTCATCCTCCAGCTGGCATGTGAACTAACAAGATAGGATAAGCAAGGGCAAGAACAAGAACAGCAACAAGAGGAGGCTGTACGACCATGTCCATCTGAAAAGCAGAAGTGCCAAGTTGGTCTGTGTAAAGGTAACAAGTCTAGCAATGCCTGCAGCAAGTGCCTCAAAGCAGTGTGCAGAAAATGTGCATGAAAAGTAGAAGTTGTGTGTGCAAAAATGTGTTTAGGTAATTTTTAATTTCCTTTTTAAATTATTTTTTTAAATTTTTTTAAATTTCCTTCCTTTGAGGGAATCTGTAACCCCTAGAGGGCGCGTCTCCAGGTGGCGAATAGCGGGACCCTACATTCAGTATGGCTGGTGACAACATCCAATACAACCCGTGGACCAACAGGTAGCCCAGTCCCTGGGGGCTTTAAAATGCTGGGGACACACTCTCTCCAGGGATCATAAATATGGAGGGCCCATTACCAGGGTTATAGATGGTTTCAGTATGGCTCCTTTGAAATGATTGAAGAAGAGGTCTACAGAAATTCTGCTGACTGCCAGTATCAGCAATAGGACAGGTGGCGAAGGAACACAACAGTAAAGCCAACAGCAGCGCCTGGGTCCCAGTCAACAAACTCATTCTGGCTTCGCGTCAGGCAGCAACCGGCTGTAAAACATTTGCCAAACTACAACTGATCACGAGAGTGTGCTCTATAGGAAGAAGGATAACGTACAGGTCACCTCCCCACAAAAGTGAGATCCACAATAGATTGCTTCCCCATAAAAGTGATTCAGGACAGGTCACCTCCCCACAAAAGTGAGGTAAACGTCATTACAGCTGTCCCGAAAAGAGGTAAGATGGTGAGAGAATTACCAAATATGAGAACTGGCACATGGAATGTCAGCAAACTTACGGGTAAGACTTCTGAGTTGGCTGATGTTATGGAGAGACGCAGATTGGACATCTTAGCACTGTAAGAGACAAAATGGACAGGAAGTAAATCTAGAAATATTGGTCATTGATACAAGCTCCTGTATAATGGTGTGAATAACTTGCGAAATGGAGTCGGCATAATCCTTGCCCAACACATAACAACCAGATTGATATCAGTCAACATGATAAGTGATCGCCTCATCGTAATAAAACCTGCAATGGATGACGATGTCTGCCTGAACATAATCTCTGCTTATGGGCCTCAAACTGGTTGCAATAAGACCTCCAAGCAGGAATTTTGGGAGAACTATTAGCATATGCTGCACCAGCTGCCTCCAGATGAGCATGTACTGTAATCGCCTTGGGTGACATCAATGGCCATGTTGGACAGTCCGCCGAAGTCTTTCCTACGAGGACGGTTCGAAAAGTTCTCGGAATCACCGCTAGATGTCAGTGCTAGAGCAACGAGGTTCCCACGTAATAATCACACATCCTTTGTGTGTGAACATGTGGCACGTCAGTGCTCTAGCTGCAGGAATGTGGTAGTGACGACTCTTTATTGTTGTTCCTGCGTAGTGATTTGTGAAATGGAAAAAACTGAGATTCGAGCAGTGATTAAATACTTTGTAAAGAAAGGTATGAAAGCAAAGGAAATTCATGCAGACTTTCAGAACACACTGGGGGACTCTGCTCCATTTTCAACTGTTGCCAAGTGGACCAGTGAGTTCAAATTTGGTCGGGAGAGCTTGGATGATGATCTTCATAGTGGATGGCCAAAAAGTGTTACAACCCCAGAATTTATCGCAAAAGTGCATAAAATGGTCATGGAGGATCGTCGACTGAAAGTGCGGGAGATTGCTGAAGCTGTAGGGATGTCTTCTGAACGGGTATATTATATTTTAACCGAAGAATTGGGTATGAAAAAATTATCCGCAAGATGGGTGCCGCGGCTCTTGACATTGGACAATAAACGCACCAGATTGGAAATGTCCGAACAAAGTCTGGCCCGTTTTCAGTGCAACCAACAAGATTTTTTGCGCCGGTTTGTGACTACAGATGAAACTTAGGTCCACTACTATACCCCAGAGACAAAACAGCAGTCAAAGCAGTGGAAACATGCTGATTCACCACCACCAAAGAAAGCAAAGGCAGTGCGTTCGGCCGGAAAGGTCATGGCCTCAGTTTTCTGGGATGCAAAAGGCATTCTGCTGATAGATTACCTTCCTACTGGCCAAACAATTACGGGGCAATACTATGCAAACCTCCTAGACCAACTACAGGAAAAGATACACTAAACAAGGCCTGGTTTGGCAAGGAAAAAGGTCATCTTTCATTGGGACAACGCTCCGCCACACACAAGGGTTACTGCTATGACAAAACTTCATGAACTGGGGTACGAATTGTTGCCACATCTACCTTATTCACCTGATTTGGCACCATCAGACTTTCATCTATTCCCAAAGCTGAAAATTTTCCTCGGTGGACGGAGATTTTCTACAAGGGAAGAACTGACAGCCGAATTGGAGAGGTATTTTGCAGGCCTGGAGGAATCTCATTTTCGAGATGGGATCAAGGCATTGGAACATCGCTGGACCAAATGCAGCAGGCTTTTTTTTTCTTTTTCTTTTTTTTGCTATTGGCTTCACGTCGCACCGACACAGATAGGTCTTATGGCGATGATGGGACCGGAAAGGGCTAGGAGTGGGAAAGAAGCGGCCATGGCCTTAATTAAGGTACAGCCCCGGCATTTGCCTGGTGTGAAAATGGGAAACAACAGAAAACCATCTTCAGGGCTGCCGACAGTGGGGTTCGAACCCACTATCTCCCGAATACTGGATACTGACCGCACTTAAGCGACTGCAGCTATCGAGCTCGGTAAATGCAGTAGTCTACAGGGAGACTATGTTGAAAAATAAAAGCAGTTCCACCGAGGTAAGATACTTAATTCTAGTACATTCCGAGAACTTTTCAAACCACCTATGTAATGTGATGTCACTTTACTAGCAGGGGTGGCAATACACTCATAAAAATATTTCTCTTTACACAATAACAAATTTCTTCATGTAATAAAGTCTCTGCACACAAGGCAGCGCAAGTAAAACAGAGGTGCACTCTGTTTATGAAAGTCCAAACTTCTTCCAGCAGTAGCAACCTCTCTTTGGTTAAGTTATTGTCCAGATAGAGGTGACTAATACTAAAAAGGTCTTAAAATTGACCTATGACAACAATGACATTTACAGTAAGATGCAAAAGTTGAAAACTAGAAAAGCAGCTGGAATTGATAAGGTTTCAGGGGATATACTAAAGACAATGGGTTGGGATATAGTACCATACCTGAAGTACTTATTTGATTATATTTGCACAAAGGAGCTAAACCAAATGAATGAAGAGTTGCTGTAGTAGCCCCTGTGTATAAAGAAAGGGCGACAGACATAACGCTGAAAATTACAGGCCAGTAAGTTTGACATGCATTCTTTCTGATTATATTAGACGTGTTTGAAAAATTAATAAATGGTTTGATAGAAGACAGTTTGGGTTTAGGAAAAGTTATTCCACTGAAGCTCAACTTGTAGGATTCCAGCAAGATATAGCAGATATCCCGGATTCAGGAGGTCAAATGGACTGTAACGTGATTGACCTAAGTAAGACATTTGATAGGGTAGAACATGGCAGACTACTGGCAAAAATGGGTACTTGACAAAAGAGTGACTGAATGGGTGGCTATGTTTCTAGAAAATAGAGAATTAGAGTAGGCGAAGCTTTATCTGACCCTATAGGCCCTAATAATTAAGAGGGGAATTCCTCAAGGCATTATTATTGGACCTTTATATTTTCTTCCATACATCAGTTATATGTGTAAAGAAGTGGAATTTGAGATAAGGCTTTTTGCATATGTTATTCTGCACAGAGTAATATATACCGTAAGTTAAAAGATTGTGGGCAACTGCAAAATGACCCTGATAATGTTGTGAGATGGACAGTAGGCAACAGTATGATAAATGGGGTTAAAAGTCAGGTTGTGAGTTTCACAAATAGGAAGTCCTCTCAGTTTTAATTACTGCATTGATGGAGTGAAAGTTCCTTTTGGGGATAATTATTATTGGAAGTGCGCACAAAAGTGCAGAGTAAACAAAAGGAAAAATTTATATATTATATCCGTTAATATTTAATTTTGTGTATTCACTTATGGTCTTTGTTTGCTTTGTACACAGATCAATGTGATAACGATCACACGTTTTTTTCACACATTTGGCATATGCAAGTCTTCATCAAATTGTGGTACACCTTGTTTTTGCGGAGGTGATCACGGAAAGCATGCACAGATAGTCTCCTTAGGACGTGTCTCGTCTAGAAATTTGCTGACGTCTAGGTCCTATCAAACATCGCACCCGTGCTGTAGAATTCTGGCCAGATTTCTAGGCGGCGGTCCCTTAAACTTTGTAATTCTTGTTCTGCTGCTATGGTAGATGGGAGCACGAAGGTTGTTTTAAAATCAAGAGTATGGTATAAGTTTGAGTGGTGTCTTTAAAAGTAGGAAAGATCACAATGTGAAGATAAAGTTGGAATTCAAGAGGGCAAATTGGGGCAAATATTTGTTTATGAGAAGGGGCGTTAGGGAATGGAATAACTTGCCAAGGGAGATGTTCAATAAATTTCCAATTTCTTTGCAATCATTTAAGGAAAGGCTAGGAAAACAACAGATGGGGAACCTGCCACCTGTGCGACTGCCCTAAATGCATATCAGTAGTGAGTGATTGATAGTCACTTTGATATACTCTTACCATAAATAATTTCTTGTACTCTAAATATTAATATTAGATCATACAGCTGTTGAAACTACGGTAGGTGCTGGGGCACAGTAAATATGAATACTCCAACTGCGTCCAATATTCAGAAACCCCTGACAATTACTCTTCTACAGTATGCACAATTCAATATCTCAATGTAACTGAAAACACACAGACTAGTTGGATCACTGTCTCACATTACTTTTGTCAAAATAATTAAGCTGACAATACGTACAAGTGCCTCCAACTACACTGTATACATGAACATAACCTAAAAATAAACAAACATATCTGACAGGGGTTTTTCATAAGTCCTGCAAAAATCTCATATTCTACTTGACGAATCCTATGAAAGAAGTAAACATAGCATGGATCTTCGAAATTCTCTTCAGAATGGCCTAATACCCAACGCAGTGAGTGGTGATAATTAATATGATACAGCTATGTAATAATTCTCAGCTGACAGAGGAAAACATCACTCATTTGATTCTTTTTAGTTTTATTCATTATAATTGCGTTTGTTATGTGTAAAGGGTACGCTTCGTAAATAAAAGAAGGAAAGAAAATTATGTAAACGAAATTTCAACAAACATTTGAACAGGTATCAGAACTTTAAAAATAAGCAGAAAGTAACAGAGGTATATATGGTAAACTACAAGAAAATATGTACAGCATATATCATACCACTGTCGCGTAAAACCGTATTTAACTTATGATAAAGTAAACTGAATATTGCAGCAATATAGTCAGACTATAGCCAAGAAGAAAAAGAAAAGAGGTGGGTAAACGAAGCACTTCTCACTCCCATACAGATATCAAAATTGAGTACACATACAACCACATCTGCAATTTGTCAGTCAATTACTTACGGTAATTCGGTATCACTACAGCTTGACAACGTTTGCAAGCAAAATTAATTCTGCCCAACTTCAAGCCACAATACACACACACACACCGCACACACAACACGACAGACAGAAAAACAGCATGAAAACAAATATTCACAGAGAATGTACTACGTTACGGAAATGCCATCAGTCTAAGAATATTTAAACCACCGCCTGCTCGAAATGCATCCGATTGCTGCTTATACTGACTGCTCATTCAATACTCAAACGAGTAACGAATTGCGAAGAATCATCCGCTAGATGGAGGCATCAAACAGCCCCATTTACAAAGTCAGTCTAGGGAGGACTGGTCACGCTACCATAATCCTTTGCGGTAGCGGCCATATTGCGTCTTAAATATCTGTGTTATGAGGGCGTTATGTGTTAGTTATTAGTTGTATTCTGTACAACGAGCTAGAATAACATAGAGAGGCGGAAGCGCTGCCTGGGTGAACTTAATAGAACGAACGTCCGCCATGTTTCCTGTTCTCACACAAGCAAGGGGGCATGGCCTTTAAAGGACGAAAAGTGTAGAAAATGCGCATTTTAGAATCGCTGGGGTAGAATTAAAGTCCGTTGCCGAACGCTTGAAGCATGAAAGCGAATACCGCCACTTCATCATATTGCGGCACGAGGCCAACATCACAATCAGTTGATTGTAGGGTAGTTCGAAATCATCGCACAGTGACATACGAATAGGCCTCGAAATAGGAACAAGAGCGTTACCCTGCTTAGCTGTTGTGGTTAAGCGTAAATTAGAATAAAAATGATGGACATAAATATTTATGACAGGAAACCTTGAAATCATAGGGACCTATAGTAGGTTACAACCTCATTCTGTTAATATTTTTAAAATTATTGCATCCTCATGAGTACTGTGTTCCTTTCTTAATCCGTTTACCCTCCCGGTTTGGTTTTTCCCACGGACTCAGGGACGGATCCCACCTCTACCATCTCAAGGACAGTGTTCTGGAGCGTGAGACATTAGGTCGGGGGATACAACTGTGAGGGAGGGCTGCACCTGCTATGCTGAACAGGGGCCTTGTGGGGGGGAGAAGGAAGCGGCCGTGGCCTTAAGTTAGGTATCATCCCGGCATTTGCCTGGAGGAGAAGTGGGAAACCACGGAAAATCACTTCGAGGATGGCTGAGGTGGGAGTCGAACCCACTTCTACTCAGTTGACCTCCCCAGGCTGATAGAATCCTGTTACAGCCCTCGTGCCCCTTTTCAAATTCCGTGGCGGAGCTGGGAATCGAATCTGGGCTTCCAGGGGTGGCAGCTGCTCACGCTAACCAGTGCACCACAGAGGCGGCCCATGAATACTTTACCACAATAATCGTTTAGTGTAATTATTTATTACAATATAGGGGGGATATCATGTTTCTCCCATTACCATATCATACTGGGATTACTAGCTTGAAAGTTATCCATTATGAAGTGTGGCATAGTTTTAAAAAACAAGGCAACAGACATCTACAATAAAGGCTGTATGCATTTCAAAAATAGCAGTAAAATGCTGTATTTATCATACTTGGTGTACGTTTGAACGAAATAAGTGATTTTTGTGGTTACGTTTTCTTGGTGATGGGTGTTCCATTTCCTTTATTTGTAAATGTGAATGAAAATTAAATAGGGCTGGAAATGTACAGAGCATAAGCAACTGAATTGAGTGGGATACCATTTATCTCTTTTCGCCCTCACAACGCATTGTTCAGTTAATTCCTTGTTCTTTAAACGAAATCTGAAACAAAATTCGACAAATAATTACCGTGGATATCCGTACTTTCGCTAAGTAAACAATAAAATGGATTTAATTACAAACAGAAATTACAAAAAGGAATCTCGGCTATAATTCAGTAATACTTACCTAAAGTACGATATATCCTTGGTTTTATTACTCCGATTAGTACAACCATACGCTGAGCTTACGGCTGGCATTCTTGAAAGCGAGAATCTATCTTTTCACTTCTTAAAACTTAGGGAATTAAATTGGCATGCACGATCTCCCTGTCACCTCAACATATGCTCTCGCGCCAATTCGCTTTGTTTTGACAACCGTTAACATGGGTGCCCCATATCAACTTGCTTCAAGCAGGAAGCGCTGATGTCAGGTATACAGCCCCTCTATGTTATTCTAGCTCGTTGATTCTGTAGGAAAATGGGATATTCTGAGCACCAAATTGTCATAATAAGGCATCTAACGGAATTAGAGTGTTTCGCTTCCCGAGAGGTAAGCAAAAGAGAGCTCAGTGGGTACAAACTGTAGGCATAGACCTGCACAATCGATTCTGGTGGTAGTGGTGGTAATTATTGTTTTAGGAGGAAGTACAACTGGGCGACCTTCCTCTGTTAACACTAATCAGAGAGAGAAAAGTGAAGGGATCCAACGCTTCGAAATGAAGGTAAACAAAAATAGATATATTAAGATTTTTACGATCTAATGCCTGATGATGGCTTAATATTAATAGGCCGAAACTAATATCATGGTTAAAACAAATTGAAGTAGGTACTAATTTTGTAATGTATTAAGTGGGCTGGGAGAAAGGGGACGAGCTGCTCAACTAAGTGGTACGTTCTGAGCTGTCAGTGGACAGACGGCGTGGAATGACTTTAGTAGACGAACGAGTCTGAGTGGTTTTTTAAAGGTAGGAAAGATCACAATATGAAAATAAAGTTGGAATTCAAGAGGACAGATTGGGGTGAATATTTGTTTATAGTAAGAGCAGTTAGAATTTCCAAACTCTTTGCAATTATTCAAGAAAAGAGTAGGTAAAAAACAGGGAATCTGTCACCTGGGCGACTGCCCTAAATTCAGATCAGTTTTGATTGATTGATTGATTGATTGATTGATTGATTGATTGATTGATTGATTGATTGATTGATTGATTGATTGATTGATTGATTGATTGATTGATTGATTGATTGATTGATTGATTGATTGATTGATTGATTGATTGATTGATTGATTGATTGATTGATTGATTGATTGATTGATTGATTGATTGATTGATTGATTGATTGATTGATTGATTGATTGATTGATAACAGGAGTTGACCAAGGGAGGTCGGATAGGATAGATGAAAGTGAGGAGCCTGACAGAAGTAGGTGGAAGCAATGTTAGGACTCAGCTAAGAGCCCTGTAGTCGCCAAATCACACTGCCAAGTTAGGAGCTCCTGAGGCCCCTTTCGGTCGCCTCTTATGACAGGCAGGGGTTACCTAGGGTGTTATTCTACTGCCCCCACCCACAGGAGAAATATATTCTGGGTTGTGACCCCCTTAGCTGAGTCTTGACATTGCTTTCACTTGCTTGTGTCAAACTGTGACTTTTTCTATCCCATCCGACCTCCCCTAGTCAACACTTGCTCTTTTCCGACCGCGACGGCATTAGCGCATTCGAGGCCTACGAAGTTTTTCATATCGACGCACGTTGTGACCTTCATCTTCCTTTGGCCGATACCTTCAGTTTTCGAAGCGTTGGACCCCTTCCACTTATGTTCTTCTGATTAGTGTTAATAGAGGTTCGTTGTCCAGTTGTACTTCCTCTTAAAACAATAATTACCACCAGAATCGATTGTGCACTGCTTTGTACTATATAGTTGCATGGGTTATCAATAAACTACTTAAGAGTAGCTAAAAACATCACTCTTGTTGCATATGTGCAGAGTTATTTTGCCTTAGAACCCAAAGAAATTACCGCATGAATGGATAACAACAGTTGCGATGCATAATTTAATGCACTCAACTCAAGAGGCATTCCGTGTTTGTCAAGATACTGAGGTAATCATCCGGAACTGGGAGACGGGAGTATTCTATTCTATTCTACTGAGGTAACCTTTTAGAAACGCAGTATCGGAAATATCTTTCTTAATAAAGAAAATGCTGAAGGTAATTTACTACAACTGTGTTTTAGTACTTTAAGTACAGTGCGGTACTTCAAGTTCAGTATTTCATGTACCGGTAATCATAATATGACACAGGTACTGTAGAGATTTCTAGGTTTCTGTCAATAAGAGTACGCATTTGACAGATGATATTAATAAGAAACACAGTAAGACCAAGTTGTATGGAAGTAAAAGATTCTTGTTTCTAAAAAAAAAAATGAAATTCAGGCTCTGTTAATTATCTTCCTATTCCAATAGCTGTGAATGTATTCATGTCGTTTAAGTGTTATACAGTTATATATACATGAACAGTAGATGCCTAATGAAATTATATATGAAAAATAGCTGGTATTTCGTTTTTATTACAATGTACGCTACCGAAATCCCCTAAATTCGAACACACTTGCCCTTGGTCACGCTCACTTAGGCTGATGACACACGGAGCGGTTTTTGCCGAGTCGGCAGCCGCGTCGGCCGCCGCCTGTGATTGATACACAGAGCGGTTTTTGCCGACTGTGACGAAACCACTGCCTGCTCGAACTGCATCTAAAATGACTGCTTATAAGCAGTCATCGGGTGCGTATCGAGCAGGCAGTGGACAAAACACATTAGTGAGCGTGACGTTAGGTGAGGAAGCTAGCTAAAATTACCGAAAAATTAAGGATTGTTCTTATTCTTATTCCAAAAGTCTACTTACTCTATATGTCCTTTTACGTGTATATTATTGAATTTCAAAGATACTTCATGATATCTAATACAAGAATACCTACCAATGATGCAATCGCCGCGTAAATTCAGCCACGCCCGACTAGAGCGAAGCATCAAGTTGGCCGTGATTCAGCTGAATGTATTAAATCTATGGCGCTAGAGCGCGCACAAAGTCTTCAAAACGCTCGCTGCACCGCCAGCTACACGACAGGCCGAGTCGGCAAATCTGCCGCCTGTCGGTGAGCACCGCTCTGTCTGTTTCATCCCATCTGATACAATAGAAACATGCGCCGACTCGGCTGCCGACTCGACGAAAACCGCTCCGTGTGTCATCAGCCTTAAAGACACAATATAGCGGCTCCATAAGTAGCGTTCGTGACTTGACCTCCCTAGACAGACCTTCCTATTTATCGTAAGAATAGGGTTAGACCAGAGGTGAAGAAAATCTGAAAATAGAAAAAGGAAAGAGTTGTAGGATACGTATAAAGTAATGCTTTAGAGATTTATAGCTTCAGGACATCTCGAGAAGGATGTTTTGAAGAGCAAGAAAACCGGAAAATTTTTTGTCTGCATAATACCTTCGTACATTGCTAAGTGGAGATTCAACAATTTTGGCCACCACAGTTTCCGCCGCAAGTTCCTCGTGATTAGTGGTACTAATACACTTTAAATTACATCAAGAGTTCTTGCTGTACGGTAGAGACACCTTAACAAAAACACATAGCCCCACATTTACTCCAATTAATCGCGGGTGGGAAGACCCAAGGCCTCCTCTATCCGAGTGACTGATCAAGTTCGTCAATAAAGATTCATTAATTGAGGTGTAAGCGTAAGTCGAGCACACACTGCATTCAGATACTTTTTCGATTACAACCACCAAACAACCACACACTAGTGCCTGCGAAGCTATTACCAAAGTGGCACGTACTGAGTCACGGGGCCCACGAATACCCTCCAGTAAATCAAGTACATACTCAGGGAGCAAACTGATTTTGTTTTCTCAAGTTTGGGGGAGTATAGTGAGGCAGGTAATAAACTACCGAATTTCAGAATTCTTTTTTATGGACTTCTGAGGAGGTGGTGATTCAGCCCATTCTTACAGACATAAATATGGCATCAACTGGATCTCCTGAAAGGCATGTGTCAGCATATAAAAAAATCCATTCTGTAGATGAACAATGATTGCAGTAATAATGAGAGCTTGATGTGTTTCTTTGGTAAGTACTTTTTATTGAGAAGTTTGGACGCTCCTTTTATCTCTTCAAGATATTGGCAGAAATTGTTTTTCAGCCGCTGGAGAGGCACATATACTGGAGAACAGAGCGTCATTTTGTCCGGATTATTTTGCATCAGGTGTTGTGTTTTGTCGCTGGTGTCGCGGACACTGCTGAATATATACACATATTTCATAAATCATTTGGTAGATCCACTCCATAAAAAATCGAATTTTGCAGTCACGTGCAATGCGTTTTCCATCAGGAACTGCAAAGCTGCTGTGACTGGTAATGAGAAAACTTCCACAGCATAAAGCGCACTCATCTTTTCAAAAGAACTTGGTTCGATATGCTTCATATTCAGATTCCGGACAGGTTTCACAACGAGATATTTCTGAAGCTCCTTTGGGTGATTAAGCCATCTTTATCTGTCATGTCATGCTCAAGAAAATGAGATCTCATGATGTTTCTAATAATGTCGCAGTAATTGGAAGACAAGTAAATGTTTCGCATGGAGTTGCATGGATGAACCACGAATGACTTCAATTTTCCATCAACTAAATTTCTTGAACATCGATGTATTTATTCTACACTTATCCGTCACAGGACGTTTAATATATAATGCAGACTTCAAAACCTGTTGAACGAGGTGGTAAAGCTTATTTTCTTGTAATGCGTTCCCCATGAAGTAGAGAGGTGGAAACGTAAATTTTGTCTTCAATCCATGAATTACAAAGAACAATAATTTGTTGGCGACTTGAGGGTTTATTCCAATTCCTTTTTTCCCTAGAATCTGTCCTCTTCTTCATTACAGACCAACCGCGCTTTAATTGGCATTTCATCCCTAATGAAAGAGCAAACCTCTTTAGACCATTCAAATTAGTGGCTTCTGCTTGCAATCTTTCCTTCTGTTAGTAGTGAAATAACCCCAGTAAACGTCATCGTTCCTGGAAACTTGCCACCACAATTACTCAACATATTCATATAGCCTAGCCCCATAATTACGCCAATTAATCGCTGCTGGGAGGACCCAAGGCCTGCTCTAGCCGAGTGACTGATCAAGTTCGTAAATAGAAATTCATTAATTGAGATCAGGTCGTGATTGGACAATAACACATCAGTCCAACCACACCTTTCAAGAAGAAGAAGAGATCAGGAGATATTGAAGGGTCAGTGGTGGGACAATTACTGTTTCTAATATTTATTAATGATATAGGTTGTCTTTAGTTTACTCGTAAGATACTCCTGTTTGCAGATGATATATTTACATTTTATGACAGCAGTTGCGAACAAACGATTATGGAGTATATGCAAAAAGATCTGGACATACTAACATCATGACTGAAGAAAAATAATCTACTAATGAGAACCTCAAAAACAAAATACATGGTATTCCATAAACCAACACAAATTATCAATACCTGTAATGTAGTAAAAATTGGCAATGAGCCCACTGAAAGAGTAAATCAGTTTTCATAGTTAGACTTTAGAAAATAACTTAAGTTGGAATGAGCATACCTCAAATGTAAAGAAAAAAATTATTAGTGTAATCACAGTACTAAAAAGATTGAAGGACTATGGAATAAACAACCAACACTTAAGAAACATATACCTCCCTCATACATTCACATCTTATGCACACGAATATAATACTTGGAAACTGTACGCGGGAAGCAGTAAAGGGACTAGAAGTACTCCAAAAGAGAGCTTTACCAATTTTGTATGTATATGATTTACTAAAACCATCTGTGGAAGTTTTTCAGGAAACAAACATATTACCAGTACAATGCCAGATTAAATACTCTAAAGCTTTATATATGTTCAGGAATAAAAATAATTTGATTTCTGTTAATACAGAACTACGATACAGCAAAGATATTCACACCCATAACACAAGATCAGCAAACCAGTTTTATAAAGATTCCACTAACTCTACCAAATATAGTGTTAAAAGCATTTCTTATTAAGCAAGCACAGCCTTTAACAATCTAACTCCAAAATTGAAACAAATCAATAAGTTGTACAGATTCAAGAAAGAAGTACGCAGGTACTTCCTTGAACAGTATGTTGGAGAATTAATTGATAACCACTGTGTACCAATTTTTCCACCTAAGTATATTTTATTTTGAATATCTTCTTTTCCCCATGTAAATAATGATATTATGATGTAAATCAATATTTGTAAAACATTCCTTCTTAAATATGTAGGTCTATGCCTTACCTGTTAACTGAAACTGAAACTAAAAGCTGTCAAGCTGTGATTGTAAAAGGCAGTCCCTCCTTGAGCCACTAGCTCACAGGGACATTCTATAACGAATAAATAAATAAATAAATAAATAAATAAATAAATAAATAAATAAATAAATAAATAAATAAATAAATAAATAAATAAATAAATAAATAAATAAATAAATAAATAAATAAATAAATAAATAAATAAATGAATAAATAAATAAATAAATAAATAAATAAATAAATAAATAAATAAATACAATGCCAATCAATCAATACTGATCTGCATTTAGGGCAGTCACCCAGGTGGCAGATACCCTAGCTGTTGTTTTCCTAGCCATTTCTTAAATGATTTCAAAGATATTGGAAATTCGTTGAACGTCTCCCTTGGTAAGTTATTCCAATCAGTTAAACTCCCATTCCTATAAATTAATATTTGTCCCAATTTGTCCCCTTGAATTCCAACTGTATCTTCATATTGTGATCTTTCCTACTTTTAAAGACGCCACTCAAACTTATTCGTCTACTAATGTCTTTCCATGCCATCTCTCCGCTGACAGCCCGAAACATACCACATAGTCGAGCGTCTCGTCTTATTTCTCCCAATTCTTCCCAGCCCAAACTTTGCAACATTTCTGAAACGCTACTCTTCTGTCGGAAATCACCCAGAACAAATCGAGCAGCAATTCTTTGGATTTTTCCAGTTCTTGAATCAGGTTACGCTGGTGAGGGTCCCATACACTGGAACCATACTCTAGTTGGGGTCTTACCAGAGACTTATATGCCCACTCCTTTACATCCTTACTACAACCCCTAAACACCCTCATAACCACGTGCAGAGATCTTTACCCTTTATTTACAACCCCATTTATGTGATTACCCCAATGAAGATCATTCTTTATATTTACACCTATGTACTTACAATGATCCCCAAAAGGAACTTTCGTCCCATCAACGCAATAATTAAAACTGAGAGGACTTTTCCTATTTGTGAAACTCACAACCTGACTTTTAAACATGTTTATCACCATACCATTGCCTGCTTTCCATCTCACAACATTATCAAGGTAACGTTGCAGTACTCACAATCTTGTAACTTTTTAATTACCCTATACAGAATAACATCATCCCCCAAAAGCCTTACCTCTGATTCGACTTCTTTACTCATATCATTTATATATATAAGGAAACATAAAGGTCTAATAATACTGCCTTGAGAAATTCCCATCTTCATTATTACAGGGTCAGATAAAGCTTCGCCTACTCTAATTCTCAGAGATCAATTTTCTAGAAATATAGCAACTCATTTAGTCACCCTTTCGTCTAGTCCAATTGCACGCTTTTTTGCCAGTAGTCTCCCATGATCCACCCTTTCAAATGCTTTAGACAGGTCAATCACAATACAGTCCATTTGATCTCCTGAATCAAAGGTATCTGCTATATCTTGCTGGAATCGTACAAGTTGAGCTTCAGTAGAATAACCTTTCCTAAAACCAAACTGCCTTCTATCGAAAAAGTTATTGATTTCGCAAACATGTCTAATATAATCAGAAAGAATGTCTTGCCAAAGCTTACATGCAACGCATTTCAAAATTACTGGCCTGTAGTTTTCAGCTTTATGTTTATCACCCTTTCCTTTATACACAGAATCTACTATAGCAATTTGCCATTCATTTGGTATAGCTTCTTCAACCAAAAAATAATCAAATAAGTACTTCAGTTATGGTACTATAAGGTACTATATCCCAACCCATTGTCTTTAGTACCTATATCCCCAGAAATCTCATCAATTCCAGCAGTTTTCCCAGTTTTCAACTTTGTATCTTATTGTAAATTGCATTGTTATCATGTGTACTTTTTAATACTTCTAGAGCATTAGTCCCCTCCTCTATCTGGACATTGATTGTACTTCATCAGTTGAGTTTTAAGAAATAATAATCTTACTCTTTTACGTCCCACAAGGAGCGTACTATATTGTTTGAAACTTTATGTTTTGTACGTCTGGGTATGGTTGACATTTCACTTTTGAAGGTGGTGGCTTGTAACTAGTGTCTTGTTTCCACGTTTGATAGCAGCACACGCACAGGGGCCAAATAATGCACTCGTCATAGCCATTTAATAACAACACTGTCAGCGTAAGAGCAGACAACATGGAGACAGCCAGGGCTTACGTCAGCCAGAAAGGCTAGGATATAAAAGGCCAAGGTCAGGGCCACTCTAGTAGTGTAAATTTCTGCCTGGGAGACTGATTACCTCGGATCGAGTAGGGGTATTTCAGTCGCCTTGACAAAGAATACTGCAATGCATTCGAAACGTCGGCAAACTGTAAAACTGTACAAGTACAACACGGTTCAACCCGGAAATTAAATTAAATAATAATAAAGACTGCTACATAGTCTTATTTACTTCCTGTCAACTTTTCAGTGAAGCGTCTGAAGAATGGGAAGATTTGCAAGTATTGCCTGAACGGGAGGAGACTCTCAGGCCTATTCCACAAAAGTATAGTCTTGTACATTACAAGTAAATTCTCTAGTAACTAGTACAAATACCAGAATTTCTGTTCCACAAAAGAATTTTCTAATATAATCAGAAAGAATGTCTTGCCAAAGCTTACATGCAACGCATTTCAAAATTACTGGCCTGTAGTTTTCAGCTTTATGTTTATCACCCTTTCCTTTATACACAGAATCTACTATAGCAATTTGCCATTCATTTGGTATAGCTTCTTCAACCAAAAAATAATCAAATAAGTACTTCAGTTATGGTACTATAAGGTACTATATCCCAACCCATTGTCTTTAGTACCTATATCCCCAGAAATCTCATCAATTCCAGCAGTTTTCCCAGTTTTCAACTTTGTATCTTATTGTAAATTGCATTGTTATCATGTGTACTTTTTAATACTTCTAGAGCATTAGTCCCCTCCTCTATCTGGACATTGATTGTACTTCATCAGTTGAGTTTTAAGAAATAATAATCTTACTCTTTTACGTCCCACAAGGAGCGTACTATATTGTTTGAAACTTTATGTTTTGTACGTCTGGGTATGGTTGACATTTCACTTTTGAAGGTGGTGGCTTGTAACTAGTGTCTTGTTTCCACGTTTGATAGCAGCACACGCACAGGGACCAAATAATGCACTCGTCATAGCCATTTAATAACAACACTGTCAGCGTAAGAGCAGACAACATGGAGACAGCCAGGGCTTACGTCAGCCAGAAAGGCTAGGATATAAAAGGCCAAGGTCAGGGCCACTCTAGTAGTGTAAATTTCTGCCTGGGAGACTGATTACCTCGGATCGAGTAGGGGTATTTCAGTCGCCTTGACAAAGAATACTGCAATGCATTCGAAACGTCGGCAAACTGTAAAACTGTACAAGTACAACACGGTTCAACCCGGAAATTAAATTAAATAATAATAAAGACTGCTACATAGTCTTATTTACTTCCTGTCAACTTTTCAGTGAAGCGTCTGAAGAATGGGAAGATTTGCAAGTATTGCCTGAACGGGAGGAGACTCTCAGGCCTATTCCACAAAAGTATAGTCTTGTACATTACAAGTAAATTCTCTAGTAACTAGTACAAATACCAGAATTTCTGTTCCACAAAAGAATTTTCTACAGTTGTACTTTACTACTCCATACTTACAATTTACCAGTGAATTTTTATGGGTGTGTTCCCCGAAAGTACTAGTACTTGTAAATTATTAGTGAATTGGGAAGTAGTCTCTACTAGCGAAAAGACAATAATATATAAATGTACTAGTGCTATTCAAATATACTTATTTCAGATACATTTTGATAAATATGTGGTCTAGCAGTAGTGATAGTGATGGTGATGGAAATGAAAACTACCGCCTGTATAGGGAAAGAATAAACTTCCAGTTTAACACTGTATTTGAATACAATGAGTGTTTTAGGTTAAGCACAATACTAGTGGACGAACTTTTGATAGATATTGGGCATAGGTTAAAATATCCTACAACCAGAAATAAATCTCTCTCTGCTAAACAACAGTTATTAACCCTACATTACACGCGCCGCGGAGTGAGAGTCCGCACCTTATTATTCTTTGGGATCGCAGGCCAAAAATGCAAGGCAGAACGGGCTGCCTTCTTGTAGCTTCCTTCTGCAACAATACAAAGGCCGTGACGGTGTGAGAATATCTGAGTAATCGCCGAGCTGTTGATTACAGAAGTTTATATTGTCAACTGCAGACTTGCAGAGTCTGAGTCCGCAGGCGTGTATTGGTGAGTTGTTAATCTTACTCACTCTTTTGGTAAGTCAGCCATTCTTCCGTTACTATTTACTATAAAATTATATATTTTTATTACCTACAAGTGTAGTAGTGGGCTCATTTTGATATATTTTCCACTTGTGATTATTTACAGTGGGATAAACACGATATTACAAAAAGAGCTATGAATAATTGCTTTGCGACCTCTTTCCAAGGAGTTGGTGCGATTTATTCGGACAGTTATGGATCAAATCGAGCAGTGGTTGGACGATGATGAAGTTGGTGCCAGTGATGGTAGTGATCGGGACGTCGTAAACGATAGTGATCATAATTCTGATAGCAAACCGTCCACGGGTGAAGAGGACGTGACTGAAAGTGAGCGGCATGAAATGTATGTTGGAAAGGACGGGAACCATCGGCTTGTAATGAACCGTAATAGAAGGGTCAGTCAACCTGAACATAATATTATGAAACACTTGCCTGGAGTAGTAGGAGTAGACGCCAGTTGGAGCTCTGCAATTGTTCTTTAGCGACGAAATGCTACAAGGAATCGCAACATGCACAAATCGCTATATATACCCTTGTGTCATACAAGTCAAGAAAAGACCAAGTTGTATTGGTGCTATCTACTTTCCATGAAGACCATTCTATTGATAACGATTCAGATGGATCAAAACCCTCAATGATTACCTTCTACAATGGCACGAAGTCGGTTGTTGATAAGGTGGATGAAATGAAATGCACTTACTCCACGGCAAGAACATCACGGCGTCGTGACATCTTCCGTGCGATATACATCAATTAATAGAAAGTAACGATTACAATTTTATTCCAAGAAGTAAATTAATAACCAATTATTGTTAATTTACAATTAGTTTTGCTAAGTCCTCTGATTTGCAGTTGATAACTTCTAATTTATCCCAAAGGACTGAAATGTTCTTGGAAATATAGATGATATATAAATTTATCAATATAAATAAAATCAAAATAAAGTATTTACGATGTAAGACAGATTGACAAAAGAGATAAATAAGGAATTCTTGGGAAAATAATTGAAATGAAAGGAATGGAAGCATACAAACAATCGCGCACTATCAGTCTGCGCGCGTGTAGTAGTGTTACAACAGTGCACGCGTTGAACGGAGGGTTAACAATACTACATTGTCTAGGAAATGGTGGTCAGTACCATGGTATTGCAGATATGCACGCATGGCAAAAAGATGTTGATTTCCATAGGGAACCTGAAGTATTTGTTCGGAATGAGTAAATTTATAATACCTATACACTGACTGACAGAGCAAATGCAACACCAAGAAGGAGTGGTTCGAAAGGGATGAAGGTAGGGGAAAGAACAGAGACGGCACGGCCGAATAACTGATGTTTATTTCAAACCGATATGCAGGTTACACAATGCGCACGGCATCGACTCAGTAGGATGTAGGACCACCGCGAGCGGCGATGCACGCAGAAACACGTCGAGGTACAGAGTCAATAAGAGTGCGGATGGTGTCCTGAGGGATGGTTCTCCATTCTCTGTCAACCATTTGCCACAGTTGGTCGTCCGTACGAGGCTGGGGCAGAGTTTGCAAACGGCGTCCAATGAGATCCCACACGTGTCCGATTGGTGAGAGATCCGGAGAGTACGTTGGCCACGGAAGCATCTGTACACCTCGTAGAGCCTGTTGGGAGATGCGAGCAGTGTGTGGGCGGGCATTATCCTGCTGAAAGAGAGCATTGGGCAGCCCCTGAAGGTACGGGAGTGCCACCGGCCGCAGCACATGCTGCACGTAGCGGTGGGCATTTAACGTGCCTTGAATAAGCACTAGAGGTGACATGGAATCATACGCAATAGCACCCCAAACCATGATGCCGCGTTGTCTAGCGGTAGGGCGCTCCACAGTTACTGCCGGATTTGACCTTTCTCCACGCCGACGCCACACTCGTCTGCGGTGACTATCACTGACAGAACAGAAGCGTGACTCATCGGAGAACACGACGTTCCGCCATTCCCTCATCCAAGTCGCTCTAGCCTGGCACCATGCCAGGCGTGCACGTCTATGCTGTGGAGTCAATGGTAGTCTTCTGAGCGGACGCCAGGAGTGCAGGCCTCCTTCAACCAATCGACGGGAAATTGTTCTGGTCGATATTGGAACAGCCAGGGTGTCTTGCACATGCTGAAGAATGGCGGTTGACGTGGCGTGCGGGGCTGCCACCGCTTGGCGGCGGATGCGCCGATCCTCGCGTGCTGACGTCACTCGGGCTGCGCCTGGACCCCTCGCACGTGCCACATGTCCCTGCGCCAACCATCTTCGCCACAGGCGCTGCACCGTGGACACATCCCTATGGGTATCGGCTGCGATTTGACGAAGCGACCAACCTGCCCTTCTCAGCCCGATCACCATACCCCTCGTAAAGTCGTCTGTCTGCTGGAAATGCCTCCGTTGACGGCGGCCTGGCATTCTTAGCTATACACGTGTCCTGTGGCACACGACAATACGTTCTACAATGACTGTCGGCTGAGAAATCACGGTACGAAGTGGGCCATTCGCCAACGCCGTGAAGATAAAGTTGGAATTCAAGAGGACAAACTGGGGCAAATATTCATTTATAGGAAGGGGAGTTAGGGATTGGAATAACTTACCAAGGGAGATGTTCAATAAATTTCCAATTTCTTTGAAATCATTTCGGAAAAGGCTAGGAAAGCAACAGATAGGGAATCTGCCACCTGGGCGACTGCCCTAAATGCAGATCAGTATTGATTGATTGAGTATGGTATAGTTTAAGATGTACGAACTAGAGTCCCATTTATCGTTCGCTACGTGCGCAGCACAGCGGCGCATTTCACATCATGAGCATACCTCAGTGACGTCAGTCTACCCTGCAATTGGCATAAAGTTCTGACCACTCCTTCTTGGTGTTGCATTTGCTCTGTCAGTCAGTGTATATTGGTATTATAGACCAAGGTGTGTCAGTAGAACATATGCGAGGATCGCGGAAGAACAGATTGGGTGATAATAACGAAGTAATTTTCTATCATCAAAGAAATAAATTGAAAAATAACATTGTAGCATTAAGAAATTCACAGAAATATTAGAGTTCTTTGAATCTTTACTGCATAACATATCTTAAAATACGATATTATGATAAATGAGGCAAGCATAACCCAATTCATGGAATGGAATACGAAGATAAACAGCTGATTCATGCTATGACGTAGTATGTTTATTGATATGTCGTCACTTGTAAAACTTGTAACAATTCACTGGTAATATACAAGAGCCTTTCAATCCTTTGTGGAACATAAATGTACAACTCCATACAAGAACCCACACTAGTAACTTGTAATATACAATACCATACTTTTGTGGAATAGGCCCCTGCTCCGGTTATTCCTCCTCTTCTTCTTCTTCTTCTTCTTCTTCTTTATCAGTTTACCTTCCAGGTTCGGATTTTCCCTCAGACTCAGCGAGGAATCCCACCTCTACCGCCTCAAAGGCAGTGTTCTGGAGCTTCAGACTCTGGGTATGGGGATACAACTGAGGAGGATGACCAGCACCTCGCCCAGGCGGCCTCACCTCCTATGCTGAACAGGGGCCTTGCCGGGGGTTGGGAACATTGGAAGGTATAGACAAGGAAGAGGGAAGGAAGCGGCCATGTCCTTACGTTAGGTACCACCCTGGCATTTGACTGGAGGAGAAGTGGGAAACCACGGAAAACCACTTCCAGGGTGGCAGAGGTGGGGATCGAACCCACCTCTACTCTACTCAAATTCCCTCAGTTGACCTACGGCGGCTGAGTGGACCTCTAGAAACATAGCCACCCACTCATTCACTCCTTTCTTCTAGTCAAATTACACTCATTTTTGCCAGTAGTCTCCCATGGTCTATGCTATCAAATGCCTTAGATAGGCCAATCGTGATACAGTCTACTTGACCTCCTGGATCCAGGATATCTGCTATATCTTGCTGGAATCCTACAAGTTGGGCTTCAATGGAACAACCTTTGCTAAACCCGAACTGCCTTCTAACAAACCAGTTATTAATTTTGGAAACATGTCTAATATAATGAGAAAGAATGCATTCTCAAATCTTACATGCGATGCATGTCAAACTGGCCTGTAATTTTTCAGCTTTATGTCAGTCACACTTGCCTTTATACACAGGGGCTACTATAGCAACTCTCCATTCATTTGGTATAGCTCCTTCGTGCAAACAATAATCACATAAGTACTTCAGATATGGTACTATATCCCAACCCATTTCCTTTAATATGTAAAGAGCTCATCTGGTTTTACCAGTACCACATCCGGAGTATTATTTCATCTAGTTGGTTGCATCACTTTCTGAATCAGATGCTCTTCCCATATTAACTGATTTGCAATTTGTAGGTCATGGTTTCTGTCGTTCACATTACCTTCCCAATTGACATTTGGTAAATTGAGATCACCCGCCACAATCACGTTCCTCTCCATATCGTTTCCCACATAGCTGATTATCTTATCAAATAATTCTGTATCTGCGTCGGTGCTACAATTTCCCGGTCTGTACACCCCTAAGATATCAAGTTGCCTGTTATCTTTAGAGATGAGCCTTACACCTAGAATGTCATGTTTGTCATTTTTTACTTTTTAGTAGCTTACAAATTCTTCTTTCACCAGAATGAATACTCCCCATCCTTCCATTACTATCCTATCTCTATGATACACTTCCGTCGAACCGGCTTTGTTAGAACAACTAGCCACCTTCACAATAGCCAAGGCGACATTATCAGCACGCTTTCCTACAAATTAGAATCAACAATCGTGCATCACGTAATATCAAGATTGTGTGTCCCCTTTCGACCAGTAGCATGACAAGAGGCAGCAACCATCATTTCAATTAAAGGATACAACCAGTTTTGCTCTGTTGAATATCCATTGTTCACTTTTAAAACGGAAATTAAGAAGAACGCCGGGTACGAATAATATGTGCTTTAATAATAATTATGTAAACATATCATCTTCTAGATTGTTAAACAACCTTATAATTCAAAACAAATACATACTCATTCACAGGGCGGCCACAAGAGACAGTTTAACATCAATGATTTTACGCAGGATTGCAAAACTGTTCGCGAAGGCAACAGTTTATTACGACCACAACCAGTTTGAAAAAAAATTTAAACAGAATTTATTCAGTCCTAAATAAAAGAAAATGTTGTCTAATACTTTTTTAAATTCAACATAGGAAAATAATTTTAGCCATAGACATTCAGACTAAGCTTGAAAAATGGACAAGACATTCAATAAATTTTAATTTTTATTCATACAATCTCTGTAACAGTAAATAATCATCTCAGCCAAGCTGATTTCTTAGAAGTTTTTATTACACAAATTCTCAGACTATTAATTAAGAACATGTAATATGGACTTCTTTAACTCTGTATAATATAGTATATATGTAACTTTTATACAAAATCAGGATTCTGATTAAGAGGTACGATATAATGCTGAGGATGCCCAGGTAGAGGGCGAAACATGTCCCAGTAATGTTATTATGACAAGGTATACATATTAATTATAAGAGCTTTACATTGTGTTGAATAGGTGGTTTTTCATAAATACACATGCTATTTGGACTTAACGTAAAATTCAATATGGACCAACAATGAGGATGATTACATGTAACACACTCCAGTTACGTGAGTAAATTTCTGCATCCATTACATCACTTCTCAGAAATGATTCAACTCCTATTACAATATCTGGTAAGAATATATCTATTAACTTACTTAATTCTATTCCTTTCTGCACAATACTAGGGGCCGATGACCTTAGATGTTAGGGCCCTTTAAACAACAAGCATCATCATCATCATGTCCGACTCGTTGGCAGAACGGTCAGCGTACTGGCCTTCGGTTCAAAGAGTGCCGGGTTCGATTCCCGGCCGGGTCGGTGTTTTAACCTTAATTGGTTAATTCCAATGGCACGGGGCTGGGTGTATGTTTGGTCTTCATTATTTCATCCTCATCACGGCGCGCAGGTCGCCTACGGGTGTCAGATAGAAAGACCTGCACCTGGCGAGCCGAACCCGTCCTGGGATATCCCGGCATTAAAAGCCGTACGACATTTCATTTCATCATCATCATCATCTTTACAATACTTCTACAGTTCAGCACTAACATTTTACGTCATCCCTAATTGATTTCCAGTTCCCTGTTCCCTTATCACCGCTCCCTAGGCCACTCCGTTTCCCTGAATGTACCCCCCTATAACCCTTCTAAACCAATTTCCTAACATATATGTACCACTGTACTTTAAGTGAAGGCCATCTGAGCGCAGATCCCTATCTCCTACAAACCCATTAGGATCTAGAAATCTCACTCCCAGTTTCCCACATACCCACTCCATAGTCTCATTTAAATCCCCAATAACCTTTCAGTCAGCATGCCTCCTACACAGTATTCCACTGATAACAATCTCTGCTTCCATAAACTTCACCCGTGCAGCATTTACCAGATCCCACAGATCCCCAACTATGTTGGTACTTATATTTGCTTGTCCTACGTTGTTAGTGCCAATGTGAAATACTGTACCACCTTTAGGTTTAGAATCGCCATTAAGAAAAGTGTTAAACTTGGCATGAAAACGTTAGTCATAGATAATATTGAAAATGGAAGAAAGTTGACGTGCCTCGTCTGGTGACATGTGAACATGTTCTACAAAGCTAGAGGAATGTGCAATGAAATTGTGTTGCAAATAATCATCATGGAACATAACTTAGAGTATATTTATGGGAAATCAAGCAGGAGAAGATAAAAAAAGTACTTCGGTTTTTTCTAAATAAGGAAGTTCTGTGAGTTGGTACTGTACAAGCCACACTCAAGTTATAACTGTAAAAGCTAAGACACGTCTATAATAATAATAATAATAAGAAGAAGAAGATGATGAAGTATAGTGCACAAATGTGCAAAGTGCATTTTGAGATCAAAAATTTCCTTACAAAATAAACTTTGCACTGGTACATTTTCTCCACTTCACGGAGGAGCATAGGATCATAGATACGTTTTTAGACTTAGAAGATGAGAGCAAGTTCATATCCACAATTCTGTGATCTTCTGTGTAGCGGAGAAAATGTATGAGTAACAAGTGTGCGTGTCTGTAATAGAGCACACAAGTTTAGAGATTAAATTCTGATGGAATGAAATAAAGATTTGTTTACACATTAATCTACAGTCATAGGTTGGGGTACATTAGCTTTACTCAGTGTAATGAAGAATGATAGGAAAAGTACAAAACCTTCTGTTGAGTTGTTATCTGTTTTACATGGCGACTGAACACAGCATCGACACAAGTACTATTCCTCATAGTGGAAATGACTGGGTCGTCATTTAATTCGAGGGCCAAGCTATCACACTTGAAGGAGAAAAACTATTGACCAAGTGCTGACTTCACATCGATGTTCAAATCGCTATCAAGTACGACGGGTAATAAATTATAATCATTCTCCCAAGCTTGCGATCTTATAGGAATATATAGATGATTCTGCTGGCCTAGTATACTGAGCCCAATTGGCTCATATCATTGTCTTTAAAAATATTAGAAATTAAAAAAATGGCATATGAGGGAATAGCCGCAGTTACATTATAGGCCGGATGTGTGGCGCCATTTCGCTTGCCCAGGTTTAAAGATAGTTCCACGTGTCAAGGTCATCTTGTGATGAAATGGAAAGCATGGGAATATTCCATGAGGTGTGATGACAAAAGTCACCAGATTTAAGTTGGCAACATTTTCAGGCAGCGAATCGCAGCAGAGCAGGTTTTGGAATGATGGGGGTAAATTAAAGATGGGTGCCACATAAATGACTTCTAAAATAATTAAATCCACCAGGGGATAAGGTGAAAACAAGATTAAACCATTTGAGAACAATAATTAAAGACGGCGTATTTGCAACAATTTATTGGAATAAATAATCGCAGGCATATGTGACGGGATGTTACATCATTGTTGATGGGGTTCCCCGAGCTCCATATCCAGAATCCGGCGTGCATGGAGAAGACGCGAGCCGCTAAGAACAGGCACTCTGCTACGGAAATTTGAACGTGTCGGACGTACGTGTATGTGGTTCACGAGAACCCTAATCTAGAGCATTTCCTATCAAATAACTAGCTGTCGAAGATACTACGGGTCCGATAGACTTTGGATTTAACTCAATAATGATCGAAATTTTTGAAATTTCAAGAAGGTGAATTTTTACAACATTAACTAAAAATTAGGATCGGAGCGAGATCAAACAAGGACGCATCGCAGTACCACGTGTAAACTCGCGGAAAGCAGAGACAAAGTGTATATTACAATTGTGAATAAGTGTATGTGCTAGAATAATTTAACTATATCTGTGTTTTTTTTTATATGTATTTTAGTGTAGTAGGAAGTGATGAGCGTGTGATTTCATGAAAGCAACAAGAGTGAAGACCATGGTTGTGGAGAATGGTATGGGTTCAGGTTTTGAGGCCGTTAGCATGATGGCTTAAGTACATCATGGGGCCGACCTGAAACCATGAGGCCGTGGAGCTGAGTATGGAGCGTCGCCGAGTCGATAAGTACCCTGATTCATTATCTAGCATGTGCATGATTAGCTGTTAGCTGTAAATAAATTAATGCATGATTATTTGTTTATTTTCCTTTATAAGTACTGTAGCAAGGATAGTTAGGTTTTTTTTTTAGGTTTTATTTTATGCTGATGCCTAGGGGGGTGTGCATATTGTGATATTAGCGTGTGTTAAAATATGGTCTTCGCGAGTGTGGAAATAATGTGTGTAAATAATGATTTTCCATTACGGGTGTGAAACATGGTTTTTTTTCTCAGTGCGTGATCTTCTAGCAAATATTAGCGTGTGCGTGTGTGAATATTTAATGACGTAGGAGGCATCAGTAAGGATTAGTTAGAGGGAATAGATAGATTAACCTGGCATGTCGCATGAAAAGTTCGTCAAGAAAATTTTCACTGACCCAAGATTCGAACCCGGACTGTCTGGCACATTACAGTGGGATTTTGGAAAATATATGTCATTAGTAAGTAACGTGCACCGTTAATCATGAGAAATTTTGTGCTATAGGGAATAATTGTCATCCTAAAATTTTTCCGAGAAGTAGTTAGCTAGTGTTGAAATAGGGACCTCTAAGACACAAAATGCCGACCGCAAGAGTCGAACCAATGATTGTGTAGCGCCATATACATATGTAAATACCGGCATAATGATATACGTGTTCCTGATAATGGAGTGAGAAATGTAGAATAATACGTGAAATATGAAATGAATAAAATATATTGAGAATATTATATAATTAGTAACTGTTCGCACAGGCGCATGATATTGTGGAGGAACATATGGCTTCATTTAGAGTAGAGAGGGAGAGAATTTAAGTGGGTGCGAACATGTTAGAATGCCGTGTCAATGAAATGAGTCGGACGTGAGATAAGGCAGCAGACCAGGACGGCGCGTTGTGTATTAGAGAGGCTATGGCAGCTGTAGTAAGGTCTTATAAGTAACAAAATATCGCATTCATCCGTAAGAAAAATTCTGTTTGTGGAACTCAGGACAGCACAATTAGATTAAATAATGATAGCTAGACTTCGTGACAGATCATTGCGGCAAGTGTAATGATAGGTCACTGTAATGGTGCCATGTTGAGGGTCGGAGTTCGATGCCCGGCCGAGCCAGTGTATAATGATTTCCCCTGTGACTATTGATTGAAATTATGTTGTGTTTGTTTATGTTATATGTTCTTCAATATGTGGGCAATGCAAATTTTGATTTTGCAGTTGCAATATTTCTTGTGATGTTGAATTCAGTTCACGGTGGTTGTTTATACTTGCGGCAATGAGGTTCATCCCATTGTCTGTAGAATCAGTGTAGGTTAAGATGTATTTAACATTATAGTATAGGGTTTCTTGCTACAGGGTAGGCATATGTTTTGTGTATGATAAAACAGCTAATTAAGCATATGTGAGATATTTATCATTTTAATGAATCGGTAAATTAATTTAATTTATTTATGTCAGGGTTACTTTTCGATTTCGTGCGTGCGTTCCATATTATCAGCATTATATGAGGGGAGGATGGTACTGAGAAAGAATAAGTTAAATAGTTTCGGACTCAAATAATAATAGGGACTATTTTTTATATAAAATTTGTGATGAATAATTTTATGATATATAAAATTTTGGATTGAATTACCAAATCTAACAAACGTGATTGGATAAATTTATGATTTTCAAGGTAACAATTATACCGACATTGATAACTGCGAATTTGTAAATTATAATGAATTTAATGGATTTAATTAATTAAAAGATGAGTTGTGAATTACACGGCGGATGTTGCTTAATGAATTTACACAGCCTCATACATTTCATTTTGAAGAGTGTATTTAAATAAATAATTTGGGATTTAGTAAATGGTAACTACAAGGTTTATAATATGGTGAGGAAATAACTTAAAGGCATGGAGAGCAAATATGAATTTGTTATTCAAAGAATGAACGGAAGAAGTTTTGGTTGTATTAACATTTTAAAAAGGTACTTTGACAAATTAACAAAGGTCATGATGATAGATTATTATAATATTTTATTACTGAAAATTTTGAAATATGGTGGTACCAAAATATGAGTGGAATGGAATTGGATTAAAATTTTTGAAGTACTGAAGTAGAGTTGATGAATAAGATGAAAGGGAATTGTAATAAAGATGAAGTAATGTGTTTAGAAGGATTTGAAATCTATGAGTCATGAGGTTGATATTTTATAGTCGAGGGTGACAGAGGTTGTGAACAACATTTGGTCCGAAGAGTTTATTGTTTGTATAGAAGTATATTTGCTTTGCCAAAGTTTAGCCTTTTCAATAAATTTTGCATTCGTAAATGTTCTCATTCGGATTTTTATTTAATTATTTTATTTCTTCTCTTTATCCTTCCCGCTTGATTAATTTAAGGTTAGTTTATAATATCTGAAGATATCTCTGAGGGTAGTACCCAGTCAGCGACCCTGGGATGTCTCGAGCCGGCGCCACATTTCAAAGGCAGGAAGGGTAGAGGGTTGAATACATATATGATGAATCTGCTTGCCACAGTTACAGTAGTGTCAGGAAATTCATTATGCTAATTCCAGATAGATCTCAAGCCCTAAAACATACCCATGTCAACTGTGTCATTTCTCACACATCTTGACATGATACCTATCACATTATTTTTCCCATAACCAGCCCTTGTTTGGAGCCATTTCTGATAAGCCTTCTTTTTATGTTTACAAGCTGCTCTCACTTCATCATTCCACCAAGATGTTTGTTTTTCCCATTTTTACAAACAGTTGTTCCTAGGCATTTCCTTGCTGTTTCTACTACAGCATCCCTGTATGCCACCCATTCCCTTTCTATATCCTGAATCTGCTCACTGACCACAGTTCGAAACTTCTCCCTAATCATATCGATGTACGTTCTCTCTAACTTCTTCGTCCTGGAAATTGTATACTCTTTTTCATTTTCAGACAGATTTCAGTTCCTCTATCCCAGGCCTATAGACACTTGGATCACTGCAGAGCAGATAGTGGTCTGTATCATCGAACAATCCCAGAAAGTCCCATACATAACTAACAAATTTCCTGAAGCGATCCTGATATAGCCTATTATGGACCTCGTAGTGATCCTGATATAGTCTAGTATGAACCTGGTATCCCTGCCCTCCAATGTGTAGTGGTGAATAGCCTTATGCTTGAAGAATGGATTCGTAACTGCTAATCCCATACTAGCACAGAAGTGCAGCAAACCCTTCTCATTGCTGTTTGCTTCCTTATCTTCCCCACATTTACCAATCACCCTTTCGTATCCTTCAGTTCTATTTCCAACTCTCGCATTGAAATCACCCACTAGCATTATCTTATCCTTGCTGTTGACCCTGACTATGATGTCACTCAATGCTTCATAAAACTTGTTAACCTCATCCTCATCTGCAACCTCACATCGTGAATACACTGAGACAATTCTCGTCCTAATTCTTCCAAATGCCAAATCTACACACATCATTTGCTCAGTTATGTGCCTAAAAGAAACTATGATTCGTACAATATTATTCCTGATAAACATCCCTACCCCACACTTTGCCCTCCCCTTTTTAACTCCCATCAAGTACATTTTATAACCTCTTCCTTGTTATCTCCCCTTACCCGTATATTACTTACTCCTAGCACATCCAGATGTATCCTCTTTGTTCACCCAGCCAGTTCTACTCTCTTTCTTCCGTAAGCCCCATTAATATTGACAGCGCCCTATCGAATTCCATTTTTTCGGCAAGGTATTCGATCAATCAATCAATCAATCAATCAATCAATCAATCAATCAATCAATCAATCAATCAATCAATCAATCAATCAATCAATCAATCAATCAATCAATCAATCAATCAATCAGTCAATCAATCAATCAATCAATCAATCAATCAATGAATAAATCAATACTGATCTACATTTAGGACAGTAGCCCTGTGGCAGATTCCTTATCTGTTGTTTTCCCAGCCCCCTCTTAAATAATACTGCCTTGAGGAATTCCCTTCTTAATTATTACAGGATCGGATAAAGCTTCGCCTACTCTAATACTCTGAGATCTATTTTCTAGAAATATAGCAACCCATTCAGTCCTCTTTTGTCTAGTCCAAATTCACTCATTTTGGCCATTAGTCTCCCATGATACACCCATCAAATGCTTTAGGCAGGTCAGTCGCGACACAGTCCATTTGACCTCCTGAATCTAAGATATCTGCTATATCTTGCTGGAATCTCAGTGGAATAACCTTTCCTAAAACCGAACTGCCTTCTTTCGAACCAGTTATTCATTTCGTAAACATGTCTAATATAATCAGAAAGAATGCCTTCCAAAGCTTACATGCAACAGATGTCAAACTTACTGGCCTGTCATTTTCAGCTTTATGTCTATCACCCTTTCCTTTATACACAGGGGATACTATAGCAACTCTCCATTCATTTGGTATAGATCCTTCATACAAACAATAATCAAATAAGTACTTCAGAGAAGATACTATATCCCAACCCATTGCCTTTAATATATTCCCCAAGACCTTACCATTCCAGCTGCTTTTCTAGTTTTCAACTATTGTATCTTATTATACATGTCATTGTCGTCATATGTAAATGTTAATACTTCTTTAGCATTAGTCTCCTCCTTCTACCTGGACATTTTCCTTGTAACCAACATTCTTTACATACTGCTGACAGAATACTTCTGCCTTTTGAAGATCCTCGCATACACACTATCCTTATTTATTAATGATTTCTGGAATGTCATTCTTGGAACCTGTTTCTGCATTAAAATACCTGTACATGCCTTTCCATTTTTCACTAACATTTGTATGCCTGCCAGTTATGCTTATCATGTTATCCTTAGCTGCCTTCTTTGCTAGATTCAATTTCCTAGTAAGTTCTTTCAATTTCTCCTTACTTCCACAGCCATTTCTAACTCTATTTCTTTCCAGCCTGCACCTCCTTCTTAGTCCCTTAACTTCTCTGTTATAATATATTGGATCTTTACCATTTATTACCACCTTTATAGGTACAAACCTATTTTCACATTCCTCAACAATTTATTTAAACCCACCTCAAGGTCTCTTTACATTTTTATTTACCGTTTTCCACCGATCATAGTAACTTTAAAAAACTCCCTCGCGCCTGCTTTATCAGCCATATGGCACTGCCTAATAGTCCTATCAGTCTAACCTAGTCAGCCGTCGGTGACAAACGTGCTGAGTGAGGTGCTGGTAGAGCCGGTGTGGAGTGTGACCGGTGAGTGGAAAAGGAAGACGGGAGGGTGGAGAAAGATGATTGGTGTGTATCAATATCGTGCAGCTATTGGAAGATGGCAGGGGAGATGGAAAAAGGAAACAGTTAGAAATAAAGGAGGTAAAGTGGAAACAAGAATGATGGGCGAGATGATACTGGTGGCAGCGGTGATTATGGTACTGTTAGACATAGTAGGTGTGGAGGTGAACCCCGGCCTGACTTCCAGTGGCAACATGAACTGGGAAGACGTGGAGGTCATAAGAAGTGTGGTGAAAGAAGTGGTGGAAGAAGTATGCCCGTTTGAGCAGATTAAAAATATGATGAAAGAACAAATGAAGGAATTTGAACATATGAGGCGTTGGATACAGGGAAAACAGATGAGACAATGAACAAAGGGGAAAACAGCGAGAGAGAAATGATATCACTAAAGGCAAAAATAAAGGAGATGGAGGAAGGGGTGGTGAAGCTGAACGCAGAAATTGAAGACAGCAACCGAGAACGCAGGGAGAAATGCTTATTTATATATGGAGTGCCGGAAGACAAAGGGGAAGACAAAGTGCTGACAACCTACAAAGTTGTAGAAGTTATTCAGAAAATGATGAAAATTATTTTTAGCGAAGTGGATATGGATGATGTGGAAAGGATAGGTAAAAACGGGGTGATAGGCAGATAAAACTCAAGTTGTTTTCCACCCTGATAGCGGAAGTAGTGATAAGAAGCGCAGATAATATACGTAGCACAAAAATTTGGATTAAAAGAGACATGGGAAGAGAAGGGGTAAAGAATATAAACACCCTGAAAAACATTTAGTTAAGGCTAAAATACAAGAGTTAAGAGCCTACATTAAGGGGCAACAACTAGTAGTATCCAATGGACTATGGACCAGAGTGTGGATAGCGAAGAAATTACAGGAAATGGAAGAGAATAGGAAGAGCGAAGAGGTAGTGGGGAAGAGAGTGGAAGAAAGGCAAGTCAGAGACAGTAAAGTGGGTGAAGACGGACCTGGAGATAAAGAAAGAACCAAAGAAAATAAGACACTGGACCAAAGCTCGCAGCAAGCAGTAATTAACTTGACAGAAGCTATTAACAAATCGATCGAAGAAGGAACCAGAGATGTAACAGCTGAGATGAGGAGGGAAATAAGGAAGGAAACCAGCGAGACCAGGGCATTAATTAAGGAGATGAGGACGAAGGCCTGTGGGAGAGGAGAAAGGAAGATGCAGGAAGTGATTGTGGGGGCGGAAACACAAGATGTGACAAGAGCACACAAAGGAAGTGAAATTACGGCTGGGAGGCAGGAAGAAGAAGCAAGGGGTACACTGGCGAAAAGAAGAAGTTTGAGCCTAAGGGAGCTATGGGGTAAGAAGGACAAATTGGACGAAGGCATAGTGACAAGAAGCAAAAAAGAGGCAATTTGCAGTAGAAAGTATATAGGTGTGCACATGAGAATAGCGGAGTTTGTGTGTTATCAGTAACTATGACAAGAGTGATTAAATAGTTAAATTCGTAGGCGGTAAAGTGTGCAGTGAATGAGGAAGAGAGTGATTGTAAAGTGGATAGGTGTTAAGGATAAAGCTAATATGTGGAGACGGTTGGTATATGAGCTGAGGGTCCAAGTTAATGGTGAGTGAATATGGTTTCAGTTAAGGTGGTGATTTGTCTGGATTCTAAAGGTAATAAATATAGTGTGACAATAGAGTACAAATAGTGGTCAACAGTAACGAAACGTAAGGTGAAAAATTGCACACCGGCACTACAGTGGAGGAAATACGAAGCCAGGTTTGCAACTTAAGTAGAAAACCAGAGAGGTCAGTGTTCAAGAAAGAATATGCTGAGTGCGAACCCGGCCGGAAGTGATATACTCTTTGTTTAAAGTGCAGCTGCAGATCTGACACAACATCGTACTCTACATAGCAATATGATACCAGTTTAGCTTCTCGTTGCCAAACTGTCATACTGTCTTGTTTAAAGTGCAGATGCAAATCTGACACAACATCGTACTCTACATAGCAATATGTTACCAGTTAGTCTTTCATTGCCATACTGCCATACTGTCTTATACTAGGGACAACAGACCATTCTGCCTCGTTGCCATTTGATTATTATTATTTATATCAATATGGCTTTTTTCCTTGTTTTGTTGTCAGATATGTTTATTTTACAGGAATTATTATATATGTATGTTAGATTAGGCTGCCTAGGTTGGGCATTATTATTTTTCTCCTTAGTAGATCAATAAGGCTTCAATGCTGTAGATCGGTGGAAAAAAATAAAGACTTTCCTTTCTATCACATTTATTTTTAACTACGACGAAAACAGCTTCATGATCACTAACACCATCTATTACTGCGGTTTCCCTTTAGAGCTCATCTGGTTTTACCAGCAACACGTACAGGATATTTTTCCCTCTAGTTGGTTCCATCACTTTCTGAGTCAGCTGTCCTTCCCATATTAACTTATTTTCCAGTCGTTGGCCATGCTTCCTGTCGTTCGCATTTCTTTTCCAATTGACATTTGGTAAATTCAGATCTCCCGCTGCAATCACATTCCTTTCAATGTCGTTTCTCACATAGCTAATTCTCTTATAAAATATTTCTGAATCCGTGTCAGCGCTACACTTTCCCGGTCTGTACACTCCAAAGATATCAAGTTGCCTATTATCTTTAGAAATGAGACACCTGATTTTCATGTTCGTCATCTTTAACTTTTTCGTAGCTTAGAAATTCTTCTTTCACCAGAATGAATACTCCCCCTCCCACCATTCCTATCTTGTCTCTACGAAACACTCTCCAGTTCCGCGAGAAAATTTCTGCATCCATTATACTCTGACTGACAGAGCAAATGCAACACCAGAAGGAGTTGTTCGAAAGGGATGAAAACTGGGGAAAAACAGAGACGGCAAGGATGAATAATTGATGTTTATTTCAAACCGATATGCAGGTTACACAATGCGCACGGCATCGACTCAGTAGGATGTAGGACCACAGCGAGCGGCGATGCGCGCAGAAACACGTCGAGGTACAGAGTCAATAAGAGTGCGGATGGTGTCCTGAGGGATGGTTCTCCATTCTCTGTCAACCATTTGCCACAGTTGGTCGTCTGTACGAGGCTGGGGCAGAGTTGGCAAACGGCGTCCAATGAGATCCCACACGTGTTCGATTGGTGAGAGATCCGGAGAGTACGCTGGCCACGGAAGCATCTGTACACCTCGTAGAGCCTGTTGGGAGATGCAAGCAGTGTGTGGGCGGGCATTATCCTGCTGAAACAGAGCATTGGGCAGCCCCTGAAGGTACGGGAGTGCCACCGGCCGCAGCACATGCTGCACGTAGCGGTAGGCATTTAACGTGCCTTGAATAAGCACTAGAGGTGCCGTGGAATCATACGCAATAGCGCCCCAAACCATGATGCCGCGTTGTCTAGCGGTAGGGCGCTCCACAGTTACTGCCGGATTTGACCTTTCTCCACGCCGACGCCACACTCGTCTGCGGTGACTATCACTGACAGAACAGAAGCGTGGCTCATCGGAGAACACGACGTTCCGCCATTCCCTCATCCAAGTCGCTCTAGCCCGGCACTATGCCAGGCGTGCACGTCTATGCTGTGGAGTCAATGGTAGTCTTCTGAGCGGACGCCGGGTGTGCAGGCCTCCTTCAACCAATCGACGGGAAATTGTTCTGGTCGATATTGGAACAGCCAGGGTGTCTTGCACATGCTGAAGAATGGCGGTTGACGTGGCGTGCGGGGCTGCCACCGCTTGGCGGCGGATGCGCCGATCCTCGCGTGCTGACGTCACTCGGGCTGCGCCTGGACCCCTCGCACGTGCCACATGTCCCTGCGCCAACCATCTTCGCCACAGGCGCTGCACCGTGGACACATCCCTATGGGTATCGGCTGCGATTTGACGAAGCGACCAACCTGCCCTTCTCAGCCCGATCACCATACCCCTCGTAAAGTCATCTGTCTGCTGGAAATGCCTCCGTTGACGGCGGCCTGGCATTCTTAGCTATACACGTGTCCTGTGGCACACGACAACACGTTCTACAATGACTGTCGGCTGAGAAATCACGGAACGAAGTGGGCCATTCGCCAACGCCTTGTCCCAATTATCGTTCGCTACGTGCGAAGCACAGCGGCGCATTTCACATCATGAGCATACCTCAGTGACGTCAGTCTACCCTGCAATTGGCATAAAGTTCTGACCACTCCTTCTTGGTGTTGCATTTGCTCTGTCTGTCAGTCAGTGTATCATTTCTCAGCCATGATTCAACTTCTATTACAATATCTGGTAAATATGTATCTTATTAAATTCTATTCCTTTCTTTGCAATATTTCTACAGTTCAACACTAACATATTTATGTCATTCCTACTTGATTTCCAGTTTCCTGATCCCTTATCACCACTCACTAGGCCACCCAGTTTCCCTGAATGTACCTCCCTATTACCCTTCCAAACAAATTTCCTAACTTATACGTACAACTGCGGTTTAAGTAAAGGCCATCTGATCGCAGATACCTTTCTCCCACCCGCCCATTAGGATCTAGATTTCTCATTCCCATTTCCCACATACCCACTCCATAGTCTCATTTAAATCCCCAATCATCCTCCAGTCAGTATCCCTACTACACAATATTCCACTGATAACAATCTCCGCTTTCTTAAAGTTCTCCCGTGCTGCATTTACCAGATCCCACACATTTCTAACTATGTTGGTACTTATACCAGCTTGCCTTACGTGTTGGTAACAACGTAAAACACTTCCCCTCCTCCTTCTCTTCTGCTTTCCTGAACATCTGCCTCAACCTAATTCCTGGATAACACTCTACCCTGGTTCGCTTTCCTCCTCACACTTTCCCCACATGTCTAACGATGGAATCCCACATGACCAGGGCCAAGGAGTCCTTCGCCTATCAAATGCGAGTGGGACTCCGTTACTCCCGTAGGTCCGAGGCTTGCTTAAAGTTTTGTGAGATCGGTAAATCCGTAAAGCATGATGTTACTCTTCTTACATATAGTCCATGTGAAGACCTCTCATCTAACGGGTTAGGGACCGCGGTGGATTGTATAGTCCTAGCCGCCTGAGCAAAACGAGGACAATGACTCAGATTATGTCCGATATGCCCACTCCCATTACATAGCAACTGGTATCTCGACACTCAGGACTAATTAAAAGGCCAGTCAGCCGTTGCGCATGATTCACGGACTAGGACGTGGCTACATTAACCCACACCATGAACTATCAATAAATTAAAAACAAATATAAACAATAGCTCTCAGTGACGAAGCGTGCTAGTATCCACTGTTACCAATGGTAACATTTTGAAAATATAAATATTGAATATTCCTTATTATTGAACGTTTGTTTGTTCACAGGGACATATCGCGAGAACTCCATTGCAGCAGTATCCCACCGTCAAAGCTGAGCAAGAGGCTGTTACCGCTCCGTGCAGTTGTTACGCTTTGCATCTTTTCTGACAGCACCAGAAGCACGGTCCATCAGTTGCTCTGCATCTATAAAATAATCAATGACACCAGAAGCACAGTCCATCACTTGCTGCACATATTTAAAATAAACATTAGCACTGGTAGCACAGAATTCAGGAGCTATGCAGACGCAAAATATATTGCACGGGACTAAGCCAGTTGGAGAAGATGTATTGCAGGGGCAAACCATTCATTAGATTGAATTACTCAAGGAGGAAGAAAAAGAAGAAACACAGTCCATCATCTAGTCCACATATATAATCATAAACAATACCACTAGGACCACAGTCCATCAGTTGTTCTACAATAGCAGTAATGAGAGGTGTATGATGCATCAGTGTGTGTTTATCGTAATTCTGCCTTGTAAATAAAATTAAAATGTGAATTATAACACATGAGGAGCATGAAGAAAACAAATCACACTAAACGGCACTGGCCAAGGACTTTAACCAGCATAATTGTGTTCATCATTACCTCCTTGCAAATGAAAGAGCTGTGGATATACTATGATGGAAGCAATGGTTTTATCCTGCACTTCATTCTTTTATGCTTTCTTTGTAGATGACTTCTTTGTTGAGAAGAACGACTGTTTTTGAACCTACTTGTTTGGAGTTTCACACTCTACTGTTTGTGCTGGTGTAAAGCAAGTTTTTTTCTGACAGTCATTGGAACACAGTGATGCTGTAAAACCTTTAACAGCTTTAAGCTGCTTCTAAACTGCTTTTAGCTAATGCTAATCATTTTGAAGTAGTTCCAATTTCCCTATCTTTGCCTGAATTGTTTTTTAAATTTCTTCCATAATATTTTCTGCTGTAGCTTCTGCAGGTTTATGCAATTGCTTCCTGTGACATTGCAGTTCTAAGCAACCATCTTTTAATAGGCAAGTGGGAAGTGCTTGTTGAGAGGTACCAACAAGGATTTTGTTAAATGCATGATACAGTAGTGGACATGTTTGCATATCATGGTTCTGACAACAGTTCTCCAGCAAATTTCTCTCAACATGATACAAGCCAACATTCCATTCATATTCATTTTCATGAATTATTTCTTCCTGCATTGTCAATGCAGTTCCATGCCTCTTTTCAACCTTTTTAAAATATTTATGGTGCTTGCCCTTTATTAACTTCTGTATTCTGTCAAATTCCTTACCTCGCACTAACAGTAAGAGAGAATGTATACACTTATAAAGTTTTTAACACGCACACCTCCCAAATATTCATTCTTTACGTTTCTGTGAACTCTCTCTTGATGCATGTTTGTTCTTATATCACAACCTATTCTGAAGCACTTTGCCCACATCTGTGGTATACTTCTATATCTTTCAAAATACAAACCAAATTTTCGGGTCTCTGGATCTTGTGCACATTCTTCACAAAGATTCTTAAAGTGCCCGTGAAAAATCCTTTTCATGAGGAAGAGACTGAAGGATCTTGAAGGAAGTCTTGACATTTTCACGTTTTTGTGCATTTTTAACTTTGGAGGAATTCTCAGTCCATGCTTTAAACACATGCCATAAACATAACAATCTCTGACCTGGCTCTCCCATGATACTTTTCCGTGCCATGTAATATGTAATTAACGTAAGATGAGAAATTAACGTAAGATGGCGTCGGCGAAGGATGTAAGTGAAGATAGCTCCCGGTTCTCTTGCGAAATAATCGGGAATAAGTGTGGTGTAAACAAGAAACGAGTGAAGAGTGATATCCAGTGCAACACAACCTAGATAATAAGGCCTAACAACAGCGTGGTGACGTCACACTAAGGAAGCGATGGCAATGCAGAGAAACGCGGAATATGGTCAAACACAGACATGATTTTAATATTTCTTGCCAATGGAATAATTTATTTACTAACAAATAGCGTTTAAATTTTAAAGGTTATTGAAGTATACTGTCGTTATTACCGTATTTTAGTGACTATGCCGTTAAAGATAAACAGCAAACAGTTGTAAAACATGACAGCATTTTACAATGTTAACTTACTTAGGCCGAATTGCTAGCAGCAAAACAGGAAATTACAAACATATTTCAATTTAAATAGGTATTACATGATATTAAAAGAAAACTAGCACGTATCATATTAGCTTAGTCCTAACATCTAGGCTGATGTAGCATCACTGGCAGTATTTGCACATGAGCCTACAATGTTTCCTCCCATGAAGTTTATGCATGGTTTAATGAGAATTGCACCTACCATCGATGTTACCAATTTGTCATTCTGTTTGAATCCTTGAACTTTATGTTTAATGTATTCCAGAAAGTATGTAAGTTTTTGCCCTAATATTGGACTACCATTCAGACTGGAGCCTACCCTTTTAAAGTATTGATATGTGGCAAAATGAAATTGCTACGGTACTATGCCTGATAAATGTGTAAAACCCGCACGGCGCAACCGCCCTGAAGGACCTAGGCTCACCTAGCAACCGCTGCTCATCCCGAAGGTCTACAGATTACGAGGTTGTTTTGTGTTCGGCAAGACGAATACTCTTGGCCGTTATTCGTGGCTTTCAAAACGAGGACCTCCATCTCACCGTCAGGTAGCTCGCAAATGTAATCACGTAGCCTGAGTGGACCTCGAACCAGCCCTCTGATCTAGGTAAAAATCCGTGACTTGGCCGGGAATCGAACCCGGGCCTCCGGGTAAGAGGCAGGCATGATGTCCCTTCACCACGGGGTCGGCCATAAATTTGTAAACATGAGGAGATATCAGAGAGAAGGTTGAACAAATAACAAGAAAATCACAAACATACTCCTTTATGAACTAAGAAATGTTTTAACTGTGAGTAATAATAAACTGTGGGGGCATCATTCTCGGTGTTCATTATACCAACTAGGAATAGAATTAATTTATTTCTTGAATCTTTCTGTACATTGTTACACTTATTCCTTGTAATGCAGCTATAAAGTGTTGTAACTAAAGAATATACCGCATTTGTATTAGTAACTTTGTCCCCATACACATTAGAAATATTTTATACTTTAATAAAACCCGTTTAGAATAAAGGCCATGTCCTATTCCATGATAACATTTGCTATCCAGTATGGTTGCCTTGATGTATCCCCGTACAGAAATATTATTTACGTTCCCTTCATCACAGTACAACAACCATCAGGTAACAACTTGTTTATTGTAGTTTTCAGCTGTGTAAGGTTGTGGATTGAAATTCTGTGTATGAGATATGGTTGATAATACTATCTTCAATAGCTCTGTTTATTGCTTCTCTCTCTATTCTACTTTTTTGCCTGGTTCTTCACTTCACCTGCCAGAATGTGATGATAAATATGATGGGCAGTTGGGAATGAAATAATGTATTGCAGTCACTGACAGTTATGGTCTTGGAAGAGGAGTAGTAAAACGTTTTCCTGAGGGCCAGTACCAGTTACGTCCCATAAAATATCACTGACTTTGAAATGTCTGTGGCATACCTGTAAAATAATGTAGCACCGTGAGCGAAATTCGTGCATTTACAGAGTGAATCGGTCTACATCAGCAGCTCTTGTAGGTGTATGTTTTAATGCATATAATAATAATAATAATAATAATAATAATAATAATAATAATAATAATAATAATAATAATAATAATAATAATAATAATAATAATAATAATAATAATAATAATAATAATACCGTTGAAATACTGTATCCCATGATAGTGAGCTAACATAGCCTTATATGTAATAATAATAATAATAATAATAATAGTATATGTTTTACGTCCCACTAACTACTCTTTTACGGTTTTCGGAGACGCCGAGGTGCCGGAATTTAGTCCCGCAGGAGTTCTTTTACTTGCAAGTAAATGTACCGACACGAGACTGACGTATTTGAGCACCTTCAAATACCACCGGACTGAGCCAGGATCGAACCTGCCAAGTTGGGGTCAGAAGGCCAGCGCCTCAACCGTCTGAGCCACTCAGCCCGGCTAACATTATATCATTGAAGAGTAAATATGCTTACATATTACCAGTTGTTGCGTGTAGTTAAATATGGCACAGGCCTATGCTCATTATGATGGTGTGAGAATGCAGTAATAATAGTTACTCTCCATTCAGTTATTAGTAAATCTGTAGTCTTATCTTGGAATTGCAAGTAAACATATCTGCCGCATACCTCGTCTTTCGGAAACTTAATGCATGCAATTCGTTATCACTGTCGCAATTCTCCTTACAGTTGAGAACGCAACACACCAGTACCATTACGTAGAATGATATTAGCAGTTGGCACCATTAAACGAATTAAAAACTCTTCTAATTTCAGCTTTACATGGCCAAACTCATTGCTGTGTTATTACTGAAAAGGTTCAAGCTTGCCTCGCGATGCTGATGTCACAGTACATTCCCAGAACGTTTGTGAGGCCTTGTATCTAGGAGGTGTTGATCCAGTGTGAAACGTGTTTAATTTGGTACCATTTTGAGTGTATGTGTAGTGCTGGTTTTGCTAAAAATGAAGATACTTCGACCTGTGCGTGCTGTGACGAGAGCAATTTCAATAGCGGTAACAAACCTAGGCCTACAACGGTCAACGAATCGCTGGCGTCTCATTCCTTGGAGGATAGACGTAATGATAATGTACTTGTAATTCTCTCTTTATTGCAACAGAATTTACAAGCATTAAAAGCGAAGAATGAGATTTTAAAGGAGAAGGTACGTTTACTGTAATCGAAAGTACCAGTACCAGTAAACACTCAGAACACAGGTGGCTCCGTGAACTCTAGCGCGTGGTGTCAAGTTGCTTCAGATTCTAGGAAGAAAAGTGTACTGTTAAATAAGGACAACTTTGTAATTGACACCAAAAATAGATTTTCAGCCCTTAGGGAAGTAAGCGATACGCAAGGACTTATCCGTATGGGAAGCAGTAAAACGTATAGCGCAAAATCCGTTACGAGAAGCGGCAAAGTTAGGCCCAAAATCCCACACAGTGCAACGGCGAAAGTGTCGAACATTCTTATTATTGGTGGTAGCCAGGCGAGAGGAATTGCGGAGAAAATGAACAATGAAGATATTGCAGCATCGGCCGTCATCTGTCCTGGGGCCCCAATCAAGAATGTATTGGAAAACACTGAACAGGCAGCAAGAAATCTCGGAAGTAGTGATGCAGTAGTGATCAGCGGCGGGACGAACGACGTAGCTCCCAACGACGCTAAGAATGTCATTTATCAACTTAAATGTACACTAGGTAAGCTGACTCACACTAACATCTTTGTAGTGAACGTGCCCCACAGGCATGATTTGATTAGAGACTCATGTGTGAACATTGTAGTGAACAAAGTAAATACAGATATGACTAAAATTTGTAAAAATTTTCGTAATACACAGGTAATTGATAGCAGCAGTTTCGAGAGACTGTTACAAAAAGCATGGCCTTCATCTAAACAATTCAGGTAAACGAAAGATAGCAAATATTGTTCTATATTTTATTAATCTTAATATATGTACCGTACTGTAAAAAAGGCAACTCCCTTGAGTTATAATACTGACCAGGAAAATTAGTAGAAAGAGCCAGCTGTACTTCAAGCTGGCTCAGCCAACTAGAAAATGAAACCCAGGAAAGTAAGGAATTTCAAGTTACCCATTTGCAACAGTCAAGTTTTAGGGAGGAATTGGGACTGAGATTGCTCTTGCTAAACTGTCAGAGTGTATTAAATAAACAATTAAAATTCGGTACATTGATGTACTCTTATGAGACTGATGTGGAATGGAATCGTGGTTGAGAGAAGGGGTGGGTAATAGAGAAGTATTTCCAGAAGGGTGAACAGTCTATAGTAGAGACCGAGGAGATAAAAAGGAAGGGTGGTGTTTATTCTGGTGAAGGAAACTTACTGTTCACATGAATGGTTTACCGATAAAAGGGATGAAATATAGGGATAAAATTAGTTTGTGATAATATGAAGGAGGTGGGAATTATAGGAACATACAGGGCTGGAAGAGAGGAAAGAGACGTGGAAATATTTGTGAAAATAATAGAATATACTGTACCGTTTTCATCGTCCTGATAACGGAATAAAGGTTGTCATACGACATTAAAAGTTGAAATGAATAAAATGAGAGGAGAAAATAACGAGAAAGATCAAGAAGTTAGTGTAGAATTGGTAACAAAGGAAGAAGAACATATAAGTCAACAAGAGTCATTACATGAAGAAACCGAGAAACAGGAGGAGAAGCAAGAAGGAATGGTTGAGATGCAGGAAGAAAAACTGCAGAAGATGTTAGAACAACGGCAGAAGAAAAGACAGGAAATATTCGAGGAAGAAAGAAGAAAAGGAAGACCGGAAGACCTCGTCTTGCAAGAAGAGTGGCGGCGGAAGCAGCTAGGACAGATAAGAAGAACGGAAGAGAGGCAGAAGAAGAGAAGAAAGGTGGTGGAAATTGGAATAATTCAACTTGAAATTTTGCAAATGCAGAACGAATTAGATATGAACCAAATCAACGTACAAGACCAAGAAGGAAGACACTTATTTAGGTCTGAACAAATAACAATGAAGAGAATCATGAGAGAGCTTAAAACTATAACAGAAACAAATCAAGTACACTACCATGGAGGAGGTGAACCGAATCCAAAGGTGAAAATAAAAGCAGAACAGGCAAGAACGAATGTCAAACGGACAAGGAAATTTCCGAAGGAAAGGAAGAACGAAATGGATTACCGAAATAAAAGAAAAGGAACCAGAGAAAAAAAGAGATGGGAAGGAGCGATCGAAGGTCGACATATCAATGGAGATATAGAGGAAGCCGAAGGTCTGGAATTTCCAGAGGATAAAAAATAAAGAAGAGAAGAAATTGAATACGAAAACCATCTGACTCGGTAAGATCTATCATTCAAAAACAGCATTATTACAGATGAGCCAAACACTCCAAAGCATGGTCGATTCTCGGGAAGCATCAAGCACTTCAAGTGCTGTGCCTACATTTATTGAATGCAAGATATGTCACAGAAAGTTTACAAAGAGGGGCATTAACATACACATAGCAAGAGCTCACGAGCAACTATCTCAGGACTCATCATTGCTAGATAGTGAACAGTTGCACGTTAATTTAGGAATTCCTCAGGCATCTCAAACTCTTCATACAAATTTATCAGCTAGACACAGTGCGAATTCTTCAAACCAGGCATGTGATAACATAAATTGTCAGTGTCCACACTGCGGATGTCATTACTCCAGTTCCCGTGGGGTCAAAATACACATCAGCAGAGCTCATCCTGATATTCACCGTCAAATTTTAGTTTCTAGAAATCGACAGAGGGCTGATCCCTCTCAAAATGTCCAAACAATCGTTCAAGAAAGTGACCCTAATGCTAACACGGAAACTAAAGATGTCAACACACTACCGCATGAATTTAAGCAGAAAATGATGCAGTGGCGAAGTAGATTTTTAAACAATTTGACAGACGAGCAATTTGACAATGAGATTAACATTTGGTGTGAGTTCTTGGCCTCTGCGATTGATCTACTTCCTGGCCCCAAACATCCGTCACGGAAATACTACCAGTATAGGAAAAATAAACAAATCACAGACAACCAAAGGAAATATAAACAGACAACCAACCCTGAACGGGCAACAAAACGGGACCGAATAAAACGCCGCGAAAAATACAAATATCAGCTTACCCACTACCACTTTTACAATCAGCGCAGAAAGGCTATTAGATCTGTTTTAAATTCCAATGCTGAAAACTGTAAAATTCCTTCGGATGAAATATTTCATTATTTCTCTGAAATTCTCGGGCAACCTAATGACATGATTCGACCCGAATACCCATCTCATACAAGTGATATTGATAGGGAACAAATTGACATTTTATTTAATGACACTATAAGCCCAGATGAAATCAGATTTGCTATTAATCATATAGCCGTAGACACATCACCCGGCCCAGACCACGTCCTCGTCAGAGTTATCAAAGAAAGTATTGCAATCGACATAATATCTCACATTGCCACACGTATGTTGAAAACTGGGGTTGTACCTTCTATCTTCAAAAAGGCCAGGACTGTTCTAATTCATAAAGGTGGAGATTCACTCAATATTAAGAACTGGAGACCTATCACAATCTGTTCAGTAATAAGGAGAATAATTGAGCGGGTCCTTGACAGGCGTCTTCGTGAACATGTTGTCTTAAACCCCAATCAACGAGGATTTACCAACTCCTCTGGAACGCATGTCAACACTGCGATACTCGACTCTCTTCTCCGTGAAGCCAAAAATAAACAAGCTAATCTGACTGCTATATTCTTAGATATCCAGAAAGCCTTTGACAACGTTGGTCATGCCCATTTAAATGAGACACTAAAGTCGTTACCAATTCCATCCAAACTTACGAATTTAATCATGAATCTGCAATCAGGAAATGTCACACAAATTCAGACGCAGGGAAGCAAAACAAGACCTCTCTTGATAAGCAGGGGAGTTATGCAAGGTTCTCCTCTGTCGCCAATCCTGTTCAATCTCGCCATCAATCATATTCTGGATGACCTTAGCGAAACGTCGATATCTACCCAATATGGCTTTCAGTTGAGTCCAGATCATGAAGCTCTAACAGTGTTAAGTTTTGCTGATGATGTAGTTATTGTTGGAAAAGATTCTGAGTCAGCTTTAGTACTTGCTCATGCGGCCATACATCAACTACAAGAAATTGGACTTAGCATCAATACTGGAAAATGTAAAGGAATATGCATCAAACATGGTCACCTGTCAGAAGAAAAACTATTCACGGCAGATGAAAAACAGATACCATGTCTGAAGAAAGGAGAATCTATCAAATATTTGGGTGTAAATTTTTCCAATGAAATTACCTTCCAGTCCGTCGAGGTCCTAAATAAGCTCAAAAACACCCTAGAGCTCCTCATTTCTTCACCCCTTTTGCATTCCGATCAAAAATTTGTAATCATAAACACTTCAATCTGTCCCAGTTTGGTATATAAATTTCAGACAGTACCACCACAAAAGATTCCAGTCAAATTTACAAATGACGCCGATATTATGGTTAGGGGGGCATTAAAGGAAATTTTGCAACTTCCCATGGATGTCCCGAATGATATGATATACGCTGAAATGAAATTTAAAGGTCTGGGTTTATTTTGTGTATCATGGGAAATATATCTGCAACATATTAATGCATGCAAAATTTTGAAATCTTCCAATAGTAATTTTCTACATTCAACGAGAAACTTATGTCAAGAAATCAGCACAAGCCTTGCCGTATTAAATGTAGCAGAAACAGAATCTATTCGAGACAAAAGACATCGCTTTGTAGATACAAAGAAAGTCCGACTCGAACTGAGAAGAAGAGCCTTTGACAACTGGAGCAAAAAAGAGCATAAAGGCAAAGGTGTAGTCCTATTTAAACAGTATACTCCAGCGAATACATGGATTCGTGATCATAAAGGATTGTCTTGCAGTGAATGGCGTGATGCAATAAAAATGAACGCCAATGTCTCTGCTGTGCGTACTGTACCTGGCAGATCCCAGGGCAACAGCCTCTGTCGGCGTTGCCACAGAGAGTTCGAAACTCTTTCACACGTCCTGGGAGCCTGTCCACATGGTGAATTACTGCGCACCTCACGCCATAATGTAGTCAGATCAATGATAGCTAACGCTCTTAGAGGACAAGGTTATAATGTCTATGAAGAAGTAAACGGTCTCTCCAACAGAGGAAGCAACCGACGCATTGACATTATTGCTTTTAAGCCATCCTGTTCTGAAGGTTTCTTCATTGATCCAACAATTAGATTTGAGACCAACGAAAACCAGCCGGAAGAGGTCGATGCAGAAAAAAGAAGAATTTATGAAGAAACGGCGGACTTCTACAAGCAAAAATATAAGCTCTCATCCATTTCTGTAATCGGCTTGATGTTAGGTGCTCGAGGAACAATACCTGCATTTTTTGTCAACTTCTGCAATACCTTTGGGCTAAATAGAGATTTTATCTATAACATCGCCATTACCACACTCAAGAAGTCCATCATGATCTTCAAGAACCATGCTTGCGGACCTCAAATAAATGTTTGACATGCCTCACTCGACTGCCTACATTTAACATCATACGAACACATTATCTATTGTATCCACATCCATTATTGTTGTGAAGGTACTCTTTGTCTTTGGGCAACCTGCAGCTGTTGCAGGAAGATTGTATAATAAATAATAAATAAGTGAAATAGGCCGTGATTTCAGAGTATATATATATAATACGAACGTATAAAATCAAGGAGGCCATGCACGTGACGGCAAAGATGTTTATTTGGCGAATTAAGTATGCTTAGGTCACGGAGTGAGGCGGAAAGTTATAAAGGATCCATGCGGCCGTGATAAAAAGTAGAAAGTTTTTAAAATTGTTAAAAAAGAAGAAGTAGGTGAACAATAAAAAAAATATGGTACGCAAAACTACGTAAATTTATCCACGAGAAAAAAAATCCTCGCAGAAAGAAGAAGGGAGATATTTCAGTTATTAAGAGCTGAAGAACCTGCACAGTGAAGAAATATTTGAATTACACCTATATTTGAACAAATATCGTGACGGAAAATCAGAGCAAGTTGAATAGTATCCGAACAGTAGTCGGAATATAGACTGAAGGCCGTTACGAGATATTAAGTCCAGTTTAACGCATTATAGGTTGATTAGCTGGATATAAAAAATTTTAAAGCTAATTTGATGATTTTTACCTGTTAAAATCTGTCACAAGGAGTTAACATTGAATTACTGTCTTAATAACCTGAATCAGAGATATAATCTAGATTCTCATTCTCAAGTGTATGGACGTGATATTAATTGCCATTTTGGAAATGTTTCTTTCACATATGACTAACGGCTACAACATGAGAGGCTAAGTCGGAGATGGAGCCGACTTTCCGACGTAGACCGCCCAGCTGTTTCTACTATCCTGGGTCCCAAAACTACAACCTGATGGTGACGTAACGGATGTTGGAGACGATCTACGCAGTCCTAAGATGACAACATCGAAGCCTGACCCAGTCATCTAACGTCAGCGACCGCAAGTTAAGTTCCAAAGAATTACTTTATTATCTTGAAATTAATGTGTCGTAGATGTAGTATTCATATATTTGTAGTGAACATTGGTAAGTTGGTTTTTTTACGTAGTTCTTCGTGATGAAATCTCAGTCGATGCCATCTTTGCAATGCGATTGTCCTAGTTGATTTATTATTTTGGGAGTAGGTATTTCTTCCAGAGTTTACAATCAATGTCATAATATAGGAATGTTTATAATTGAACAAGGAGAGATTTAGAGTGTGATTTTCAACCATTATGGGATTGAAACAAAGTATACAAAGAGACGTATCCCAGATTTAATATTTTTAAAGGAGATAGTTGATTTCTGAGTAACTAATATCTGGTTGATGTTACGACGCGATGGCATGTGAGTAAATATTAACTTGTTTAGTTTATATATATGTTTCATTTTCAGGATTACGTGTTTATGTGTATTATATATGAAATCTAACCGAAAAGTGTACCGTTGCAGTATATTAATAAAATGTTAAGATGATTTGCCGCCCTGTTGGAAATGATAAATGTTTACGTAGGGAAGTTATGGTTTGAGTGGCATGTTGATGTGGATTTACGAATAATTATTCGCTGAGATATATTTGTGGGAATGAATAATGATATATTATGGTAATTAATATTGGTAAATGGAGAGATAGATATACTTCTGGATAATTTTGGCGGTAAATACGGCGTATTACTGGCCAATGGTGATGTTTGACATATGCGGCAAGATATTAATATGGTAATGCGAGATATATTGGGTTAGTGGTACACGAATACAATGAAATATATCGTAGATTTCGTATGTGGGTTACCGTAAACTGTCTTCAGATTAAATATCCAAATAAGAAATAAAAGGAGGGAAACTTGTTGTCTTCATAGAGAATATGTCAACGTTGTACTGAATATTATTTGAAGTTTGGTGTCGAGAATGTATTTAATTCATAGAATAATTTCATAATTTAAATCTCTACCACAATTAAATAAAATAGGTTACCAAATGCATTCCTACGGAATTTTTGATATCTGATTGGATATTGGTAAAACCATAAATCATGTTAGGTATAATTTATATTTGAACTACGATAATAATTGATCTTTACACGATACCTACATTTAATTTTAAGATGTTATTTGAGTATTTTAACCAAATGACATGGTCAAGGTGACCAATATTTCTCATTTAATGAACTATATATATTTGAAATAGCCATTTTGAGCTGATATATATTTGGAACTAACTTGCGATTGCTAACGTTATAACATCGGAAGAAACGCGTGTGTTAATGACAGAATATCAATTTGATAATGATGAAAATAAGCATTTTTTAAAAAGAAAGAAGCAATAACTGATGGACTCAGATTAAGCATATTTAGTATGAAGTTTACTAAGGCTTAGGGACTTAGATTTATTTTTAACCCAAAAATGTTATACTACGTCTTCAACAGATAGAATATGTACTTTCGATTTATATAATTAAGAGAATTTATCCTTTATTTTTGTGATGCGCATAATTAATGCAAGAGGAATAGTTGAATCAGATCGAAGATAGATTAAATTTAAATTTTTTTATATAGAGAGCAGGAAGATAATTGATGTCAATAAATATTATCAGATTTTCTTTGATGATTCTAGAATCATGAAATAAATTATAGATTATCCAATTAAGATGTTATTATTTTAGGAGATAGGCTAATATCAATATGTTATAAATGATTTTGAATTAATTCATTTAAAAATATTTCATTTATTTTCTTTTCTTTTCTTCGAATGATTGGACTTGGAAAACTTGATATTGATTCTGGAGGACAAATGGTATCGATGGTAATTTATTAAAAAGGAAATGTGGTGTCCCAGTTGATCTGACGTAAAAAATTATACGGTTCACAGATGCAATTTAATTATCTCTGAGAGGTGTCGCGTGGCAATTTAAGGATTATCATATCAATAAATGTGATAAGAAAAATGAAGATTACGATATCGCTTAAATTTTTATGATGCAGTAACTGTTTATACAATGAATATTAGAAGCGAGCATAGCTACCGACACATAGCATCATTTTTATTAAATGCATTGATCCATTTAATGATCTGTAGAAGTGATGGATGGTTGAGGGGAAAATAGCCGGAGCAATTGATAGGTCGCCCAATATGGTGCAAGAAGGAAAACCCCCTCAGGATGGTGCACTTTAAAAATGGTCCCCAACTTTGGGGCAAGACTGAGGACACCCAGTCTAATTACAAAATAAAATCTTGGCGCGCATTTAAAAAAGGCGCCGCAACCTGAAGCAAAACTGAGGATACCCAATGTGGCGCACATTTAAAGAAATTGACGCCAAACGTTGGGGCAAAAACTGAGGATACCTAGTCCGATGACAAGGTAATTAATGGGCGTACAATTTAAAATTGATGCTCATACGTGGTGCAAAAGGGAAAGATACCCGTGGACTCAACTAGAAATTAATTCCCTCAGGGTCGCCAACATTTAAAATTGACGCCGCGATGTGAGGCAAAACTGAGGATTCCCTGCATAGGAAATTGAAGGGAAAGATACCGCGGGAACGTTTAAAAAATAATGAGCTGTTTAAAAAAATCGATTCATCGTGAAACACAAGTGAGGATACTCGATATGGGAGTATTTTAGAAAACAATGAGGAAGGATGGCTGAGAAGGATAATAACCAGCAGTGAGGCGAAGAATAGATTATTATTTGAGATCGGATATTTACAGAAGATACCAAAAAGTAAAGAAGAAGTAGAGAAATAGATAAACAATTCAGGGCTGTGGAAGAAAAGCTGAAGAAGAGATGAATAAAAGTTATTAAAATAGATTTCAATAATAATTTAAATAATTAGTTGGTTAAGATAATTTATAATGTTGTTTCCAATCATTATATTGTATTATGTCAAGATAAGAATAGGTAATAGGGTAGTAATGTAAAATAATGCTTATTTTCGGTGTTTTAAATGACTGGTATGGTGGGTTGGTTGATTAGCGGGGGAAGTCGGATAGTCGGTTTCCATATTGATTGAGCTTTTGATATAATTTTTAGTGATTTTAAGTCAAAAATTTAGAGAAATTGGAATTTTAAGGAGGTTGGATATTAGTAAACGCAAATATAACGAGTTTGAACCAGCTTCATTAACAATTTGAGGAATATCAGAAGGAGCAGGGAGAGAGACAGCAAGAAAAGAATGAGGAGATAAATAGAATAATAGAGGATGTAGAGAAGGCAAAAGGAGAACGGAAACAGAATGATGAGCAGGTAAACAAGATAACCGAAGAGTTAAATAAGACGAAAGTAGAGCAGAAGGGAATAATAGAATTGTTAAAAGAAATGATGAAAAGACAAGATGAGTTTCACAAGAAACAAGAAGAGTATTGGAAGAAACAAGAAGAAATGTATCAAGAATTCATGAGACAGATGGAGGATAAGAACAAAGAGATCCATAATGAAATGAATAAAATGAGAGGAGAAAATAACGAGAAAGATCAAGAAGTTAGTGTAGAATTGGTAACAAAGGAAGAAGAACATATAAGTCAACAAGAGTCATTACATGAAGAAACCGAGAAACAGGAGGAGAAGCAAGAAGGAATGGTTGAGATGCAGGAAGAAAAACTGCAGAAGATGTTAGAACAACGGCAGAAGAAAAGACAGGAAATATTCGAGGAAGAAAGAAGAAAAGGAAGACCGGAAGACCTCGTCTTGCAAGAAGAGTGGCGGCGGAAGCAGCTAGGACAGATAAGAAGAACGGAAGAGAGGCAGAAGAAGAGAAGAAAGGTGGTGGAAATTGGAATAATTCAACTTGAAATTTTGCAAATGCAGAACGAATTAGATATGAACCAAATCAACGTACAAGACCAAGAAGGAAGGCACTTATTTAGGTCTGAACAAATAACAATGAAGAGAATCATGAGAGAGCTTAAAACTATAACAGAAACAAATCAAGTACACTACCATGGAGGAGGTGAACCGAATCCAAAGGTGAAAATAAAAGCAGAACAGGCAAGAATGAATGTCAAACGGACAAGGAAATTTCCGAAGGAAAGGAAGAACGAAATGGATTACCGAAATAAAAGAAAAGGAACCAGAGAAAAAAAGAGATGGGAAGGAGCGATTAAGGTCGATATATCAATGGAGATATAGAGGAAGCCGTCGGTCTGGAACTTCAAGAGGATAAAAAAATAAAGAAGAGAAGAAATTGAATACGAAAACCCAAATTTGTCAATTATAAAGAAGATCAAGAATGGAATACTAACTAAAAATCCAAAACATATGATACGAATGAACGAAGTCAGGCCGATGAAAAGCTACATCAGTTTAGAACAACAAAAATTGAAATAAATATACTGCGAGCAGCATATTTATTTGTCCATGGCAGGAGGATAAATGTACCGTTTTCATCGTCCTGATAACGGAATAAAGGTTGTCATACGACATTAAAAGTTTGCCATGCACGGTAATGAGATCGCGAAGATTACGGAATTGGGCCATACATCTAAAAAGAACGCATATATTAAGTGAAATAGGCCGTGATTTCAGAGTATATATATAATACGAACGTATAAAATCAAGGAGGCCATGCACGTGACGGCAAAGATGTTTATTTGGCGAATTAAGTATGCTTAGGTCACGGAGTGAGGCGGAAAGTTATAAAGGATCCATGCGGCCGTGATAAAAAGTAGAAAGTTTTTAAAATTGTTAAAAAAGAAGAAGTAGGTGAACAATAAAAAAAATATGGTACGCAAAACTACGTAAATTTATCCACGAGAAAAAAAATCCTCGCAGAAAGAAGAAGGGAGATATTTCAGTTATTAAGAGCTGAAGAACCTGCACAGTGAAGAAATATTTGAATTACACCTATATTTGAACAAATATCGTGACGGAAAATCAGAGCAAGTTGAATAGTATCCGAACAGTAGTCGGAATATAGACTGAAGGCCGTTACGAGATATTAAGTCCAGTTTAACGCATTATAGGTTGATTAGCTGGATATAAAAAATTTTAAAGCTAATTTGATGATTTTTACCTGTTAAAATCTGTCACAAGGAGTTAACATTGAATTACTGTCTTAATAACCTGAATCAGAGATATAATCTAGATTCTCATTCTCAAGAGTATGGACGTGCTATTAATTGCCATTTTGGAAATGATTCTTTCACACATGACTAACGGCTACAACATGAGAGGCTAAATCGGAGATGGAGCCGACTTTCCGACGTAGACCGCCCAGCTGTTTCTACTATCCTGGGTCCCAAAACTACAACCTGATGGTGACGTAACGGATGTTGGAGACGATCTACGCAGTCCTAAGATGACAACATCGAAGCCTGACCCAGTCATCTAACGTCAGCGACCGCAAGTTAAGTTCCAAAGAATTACTTTATTATCTTGAAATTAATGTGTCGTAGATGTAGTATTCATATATTTGTAGTGAACATTGGTAAGTTGGTTTTTTTACGTAGTTCTTCGTGATGAAATCTCAGTCGATGCCATCTTTGCAATGAGATTGTCCTAGTTGATTTATTATTATGGGAGTAGGTATTTCTTCCAGAGTTTACAATCAATGTCATAATATAGGAATGTTTATAATTGAACAAGGAGAGATTTAGAGTGTGATTTTCAACCATTATGGGATTGAAACAAAGTATACAAAGAGACGTATCCCAGATTTAATATTTTTAAAGGAGATAGTTGATTTCTGAGTAACTAATATCTGGTTGATGTTACGACGCGATGGCATGTGAGTAAATATTAACTTGTTTAGTTTATATATGTGTTTCATTTTCAGGATTACGTGTTTATGTGTATTATATATGAAATCTAACCGAAAAGTGTACCGTTGCAGTACATTAATGATATGTTAAGATGATTTGCCGCCTTGTTGGAAATGATAAATGTTTACGTAGGGAAGTTATTGTTTGAGTGGCATGTTGATGTGGATTTACGAATAATTATTCGCTGAGATATATTTGTGGGAATGAATAGTGATATATTATGGTAATTAATATTGGTAAATGGAGAGATAGATATGCTTCTGGATAATTTTGGCGGTAAATACGGCGTATTACTGGTCAATGGTGATGTTTGACATATGCGGCAAGATGTTAATATGGTAATGCGAGATATATTGGGTTAGTGGTACACGAATACAATGAAATACATCGTAGATTTCGTATGTGGGTTACCGTAAACTGTCTTCAGATTAAATATCCAAATAAGAAATAAAAGAAGGGAAACTTGTTGTCTTCATAGAGAATATGTCAACGTTGTACTGAATATTATTTGAAGTTTGGTGTCGAGAATGTATTTAATTCATAGAATAATTTCATAATTTAAATCTCTACCACAATTAAATAAAATAGGTTACCAAATGCATTCCTACGGAATTTTTGATATCTGATTGGATATTGGTAAAACCATAAATCATGTTAGGTATAATTTATATTTGAACTACGATAATAATTGATCTTTACACGATACCTACATTTAATTTTAAGATGTTATTTGAGTATTTTAACCAAATGACATGGTCAAGGTGACCAATATTTCTCATTTAATGAACTATATATATTTGAAATAGCCATTTTGAGCTGATATATATTTGGAACTTACTTGCGATTGCTAACGTTATAACATCGGAAGAAACGCGTGTGTTAATGACAGAATATCAATTTGATAATGATGAAAATAAGCATTTTTTAAAAAGAAAGAAGCAATAACTGATGGACTCAGATTAAGCATATTTAGTATGAAGTTTACTAAGGCTTAGGGACTTAGATTTATTTTTAACCCAAAAATGTTATACTACGTCTTCAACAGATAGAATATGTACTTTCGATTTATATAATTAAGAGAATTTATCCTTTATTTTTGTGATGCGCATAATTAATGCAAGAGGAATAGTTGAATCAGATCGAAGATAGATTAAATTTAAATTTTTTTATATAGAGAGCAGGAAGATAATTGATGTCAATAAATATTATCAGATTTTCTTTGATGATTCTAGAATCATGAAATAAATTATAGATTATCCAATTAAGATGTTATTATTTTAGGAGATAGGCTAATATCAATATGTTATAAATGATTTTGAATTAATTCATTTAAAAAATATTTCATTTATTTTCTTTTCTTTTCTTCGAATGATTGGACTTGGAAAACTTGATATTGATTCTGGAGGACAAATGGTATCGATGGTAATTTATTAAAAAGGAAATGTAGTGTCCCAGTTGATCTCACGTAAAAAATTATACGGTTCACAGATGCAATTTAATTATCTCTGAGAGGTGTCGCGTGGCAATTTAAGGATTATCATATCAATAAATGTGATAAGAAAAATGAAGATTACGATATCGCTTAAATTTTTATGATGCAGTAACTGTTTATACAATGAATATTAGAAGCGAGCATAGCTACCGACACATAGCATCATTTTTATTAAATGCATTGATCCATTTAATGATCTGTAGAAGTGATGGATGGTTGAGGGGAAAATAGCCGGAGCAATTGATAGGTCGCCCAATATGGTGCAAGAAAGAAACCCCCTCAGGATGGTGCAATACTAATAAAAACATTAATAATGATATGGTAATGTGCCCGATGCATTTACTGGACATATTACAAAATGGCGCCTACGGAAGGTAGAGACCAGCCAAGGTAAAGGAATGTGTAGCAGAGTATCGATATTTAAGTATGTTAGAAGGCCATGACTGATTTAAACCTACCACACTATGAAGGCAATGTGCAACAGAGTAGAATCGACTGAATTGTTTTTTAAAACATAAGAAGAATCGAACGGATTATTAGAAAATTTACTTTAAAAATTGACTTCATAACGACAAGACGTGCTGAACATTGCTCTGAAGAATTAAGCAAGATTGATAGTTTCTAACGAAAATATTTAGTTGAGACGACGTTAATATTGATGGAAACAACGTGCTAATCCCTGAAATACTGTAAGGAGGATATAAACCCCGGAAATTCTGGAAATTTCGTCCGGGTACTTATACGCTAATCGTCTTGAAGCATAAGGTTGACCGAGACGCGAGAGCTGAAGATTGAACTACAACAGGAGAAAATAATAGCAACGATATCGTAAATAGAGTGGCGATCATTGGAAAATTATACTTCCCAAAGGAAAATAAGCTTTGAATATACGATTAAGACGAGGCAAATAATCTTCTACTGGCCTCAAGGAGTGGGCATCTCGGACATATTCTGAGTCGTGGCCCTCCTTGTGCTCAGGCGGCCAGGACTACACAATTCACCGGTGGTCCATAACCCGTTAGAGGAGAGATCCTCACTTGGACTATGTGCAAGTAGGGCAGCATCCTGCTTCATGAATTTACCGAGCTCAGAACACTTTAAGCAAGCCTCGGACCTATGGGAGTAATGGAGTCCCACTCCCATTTGACAGGCGAGGGACTCCTTGGAAACAACTTGGCGAACGAAATGGAATTCGATGGGGAGCTATCAATATTAATGGGGCTTATGGAAGAAAGAAGGTAGAACTTGCTGAGTCAGCAAAGAGGATGCATCTGGATGTGCTAGGAGTAAGTGATATTCGGGTAAGGGGAGATAAGGAGGAAGAGATAGGAGATTATAAAGTGTACTTGACGGGTGTTAGAAAGGGAAGGGCAGAGTCTGGGGTAGGGCTCTTTATCAGGAATACCATTGCACGCAACATAGTTTCTGTTAGGCACGTAAGTGAGCGAATGATGTGGGTAGATTTGTCAGTGGGAGGAATTGGGACAAGAATTGTGTCCGTGTATTCACCATGTGAGGGTGCAGATGAGGATGAAGTTGACAAGTTTTATGAAGCATTGAGTGACATCGTGGTCAGGGTCAACAGCAAGGATAGAATAGTGGTAATGGGCGATTTCAATGCGAGAGTTGGGAATAGAACGGAAGGATACGAAAGGGTGATTGGTAAATGTGGGGAAGATATGGAAGCTAATGGGAATGGGAAGCGTTTGCTGGACTTCTGTGCTAGTATGGGTTTAGCTGTTACAAATACATTCTTCAAGCATAAGGCTATTCACTGCTACACATGGGAGGCTAGGGGTACCAGATACATAATAGACTATATCTTAACAGACTTTGAATTCAGGAAATCTTTTAGGAATGTACGAGTTTTTCGGGGATTTTTCGATGATACAGACCATTATCTGATCTGTAGTGAACTAAGTATCTCTAGGCCTAGGGTAGAGAAAGTGAAATCTGTCTGCAAACGAATAAGGGTAGAAAATCTCCAGGATGAGGAAATTAGACAGAAGTACATGGATATGATTAGTGAGAAGTTTCGAACAGTAGACAGTAAGCAGGTTCAGGATATAGAAAGTGAATGGGTGGCATACAGGGATGCTGTAGTAGAAACAGCAAGGGAATGCCTAGGAACAACTGTGTGTAAAGATGGGAAAAGGCGAACATCTTGGTGGAATGATGAAGTGAGAGCAGCCTGTAAACGTAAAAAGAAGGCTTATCAGAAATGGCTCCAAACAAGGGCCGAGGCAGACAGGGATTTGTACGTAGATGAAAGAAACAGAGCGAAACAAATAGTTGTTGAATCCAAAAAGAAGTCATGGGAAGATTTTGGTAATAACCTGGAAAGGCTAGGTCAAGCAGCAGGGAAACCATTCTGGACAGTAATAAAGAATCTTAGGAAGGGAGGGAAAAAGGAAATGAACAGTGTTTTGAGTAATTCAGGTGAACTCATAACAGATCCCAGGGAATCACTGGAGAGGTGGAGGGAATATTTTGAACATCTTCTCAATGTAAAAGGAAATCATCATGTTGGGGATGCAAACAGTCAAGGTCATGGGGAGGAGGAAAATGATGTTGGTGAAATTATGCTTGAGGAAGTGGAAAGGATAGTAAATAAACTCCATTGTCATAAGGCAGCAGGAATAGATGAAATTAGACCTGAAATGGTGAAGTATAGTGGGAAGGCAGGGATGAAATGGCTTCATAGAGTAGTAAAATTAGCGTGGAGTGTTGGTAAGGTACCTTCAGATTGGACGAAAGCAGTAATTGCACCTATCTATAAGCAAGGGAACAGGAAGGATTGCAACAACTATCGAGGTATTTCATTGATTAGTATACCAGGCAAAGTATTCACAGGCATCTTGGAAGGGAGGGTGCGATCAGTCGTTGAGAGGAAGTTGGATGAAAACCAGTGTGGTTTCAGACCACAGAGAGGCTGTCAGGATCAGATTTTCAGTATGCGCCAGGTAATTGAAAAATGCTACGAGAGGAATAGGCAGTTGTGTTTATGTTTCGTAGATCTAGAGAAAGCATATGACAGGGTACCGAGGGAAAAGATGTTCGCTATACTGGGGGACTATGGAATTAAAGGTAGATTACTAAAATCAATCAAAGGCATTTATGTTGACAATTGGGCTTCAGTGAGAATTGATGGTAGAATGAGTTCTTGGTTCAGGGTACTTACAGGAGTTAGACAAGGCTGTAATCTTTCACCTTTGCTGTTCGTAGTTTACATGGATCATCTGCTGAAAGGTATAAAATGGCAGGGAGGGATTCAGTTAGGTGGAAATGTAGTAAGCAGCCTGGCCTATGCTGACGACTTGGTCTTAATGGCAGACTGTGCCGAAAGCCTGCAGTCTAACATCTTGGAACTTGAGAATAGGTGCAATGAGTATGGTATGAAAATTAGCCTCTCGAAGACTAAATTGATGTCAGTAGGTAAGAAATCCAACAGAATTGAATGTCAGATTGGTGATACAAAGCTAGAACAGGTCGATAATTTCAAGTATTTAGGTTGTGTGTTTTCCCAGGATGGTAATATAGTAAGTGAGATTGAATCAAGGTGTAGTAAAGCTAATGCAGTGAGCTCGCAGTTGCGATCAGCAGTATTCTGTAAGAAGGAAGTCAGCTCCCAGACGAAACTATCTTTACATCGGTCTGTTTTCAGACCAACTTTGCTTTATGGGAGCGAAAGCTGGGTGGACTCAGGATATCTTATTCGTAAGTTAGAAGTAACAGACATGAAAGTAGCAAGAATGATTGCTGGTACAAACAGGTGGGAACAATGGAAGGAGGGAACTCGGAATGAGGAGATAAAGGCTAATTTAGGAATGAACTCGATGGATGAAGCTGTACGCATAAACCGGCTTCGGTGGTGGGGTCATGTGAGGCGAATGGAGGAGGATAGGTTACCTAGGAGAATAATGGACTCTGTTATGGAGGGTAAGAGAAGTAGAGGGAGACCAAGACGACGATAGTTAGACTCTGTTTCTAACGATTTAAAGATAAGAGGTATAGAACTAAATGAGGCCACAACACTAGTTGCAAATCGAGGATTGTGGCGACGTTTAGTAAATTCTCAGAGGCTTGCAGACTGAACGCTGAAAGGCATAACAGTCTATAATGATAATGTATGTATGTATGTATGTATGTTCTGCAGAGAAGGCTAGCAAAGATATATATAGTTATCAACGATAAATACTAAGATTTCAGAGAGCCATGATGAATACATATGTTTCAGAATTGATGTATATTATCTACAGTATGACTGAGAAAATAATGGCTTGCTAAATCGGCATAGACCGACCTTAAGAGAGATGTCGTCCTGGCAATTAAAACCACCCGAACCAGAGGAGGAGGTCACTCAACTTGAGCTACCAGAGATGAGGATCCGTCCAGTTGTCGATCCATGGACTGTGACCAAACCGTGGAGCAGTTGAAAAGAAGAGCAACTAAGGCCCGAGATATTGAATGGCGAGCTAAGTAATAGTAATAAGTAGTATAATTTCTTATGTAAAGTATTACCAGTATGTGTAATAGAACTGAATAGCCTAAGCGTGAAATAATTAAGTGTGCAATTAATATAAGGAAGTGCAGTGAGAAATATCTAAGATGATATTAACATATATTAAGTCAGTGTGAACTTAAGATGATATCTCGTGGCATAATGGTTACGTATTTATTATATGATCTTAACCAGAGGAGTGAGAATACGATTTTTAAAGTGACATAGTGTAACAGATGTTTGCAAAAAATCCCCGTTAGCTAAAAAGATCTATGAATGATATAATACAATCCGAACCCAGATTACATCATAGAGGGACGCATATTTTGAATTGTTTAATTTAGGTTACCATACTCTTTGCTGAATGATTATATTGGAAGAGTAGATACCGTATTTGGGGTTATGTGTGGAATTATACGACAAATCGTGTTGTAAGAAATGAATTCTGCGCTAAAAGAATGTCATGTCTCGTTATGTTTAATGATTATTGGAGGTTAAACGCGTTAATTGCAGATGCTGAATAAGTTAAATATAAGTTGAAATGAAGGTTATAGATGAAATAATGGAAGTGTATTTGATGTTTTAAGTTAAATATTGTGCAGATTAGTTAGAAATGAGACGTATATGATATAAATAATATGCGGTATATGGGCAAGAGTAAGGCAACTACGGAAAGGAAATATGCCCCAGGGAAGAACTATAGCAAGGTATGGTTAGTAAAATTATATATATTTAGATGAAGTTTGAGAGTGATTTGACAGTAGTAACAACTGGTGATGGGTTGATTTATGCATGATTACGTCGTATTCTGGATGAATGTTGATTGCATGGAAGATGAAACTGTTATGTATCCAGTATGATAATATAATATTGAGATATCGTAATGCAGGCATTTGCACACATGTATATGATGAATGCTTATTGGCTGTGTGCACATTGAGCTGAGATACGTTACACAAGAAATTATCTAGCTAGAGTAGGGAAATAATATGAGATTTACATAGGATATCATCGATGTTTTGAATTTGAAATACTATACAAGCGAATATTAAGCTAAGAGCCGTATTTTAATAGGCAATAGGACCAAGAAACTTAGTACGTCATTCGATTTCTCATTTTCTTTACTTTATTCAGCACCAACGAATTCGGATAATTTTTAATATAATTCAGGACACTTTTATTGAAATTCAGATCATTCTTACAATAATATGAATACTGTAAAGGTAGCATTTTTGATGATGATGATGATGATGATGAATATTTAACACCGCAAGTGATAGAATTATTTATTGAAATACTGAATTTTGACTGTGGTGAAGACGATGATATATTTGTGTACATAAGTGACCAGATTTAAGTTTTTGTAGGAAGATGAAACAGAATTTGAATTCATTTCAGGAATACTCAACCCAGAATGTGGTGATATGCAAATTTAGATTAGAAATAAGCCAGCGCTGACTTAAAATAACTTATTCAAGAGTTAAAATACTTGTTTATTAGGTTAATGACTGAAAGTTCATGAACTTGTTTTGAGACTTAACCATTTCTTTCGCGATTCTCAGTAATTTAATAAATATGTTTCTAGATTATGCTTTATATAATTGAATGAGTTCTCATTTGTAGTGATAGATTGTAGTTATATTTAGTGAATAAGGTACTCGATAAGCGGATATGTCTTAGAAAATATTAATTGAATTATGCGTATGCGGAGTTCACGATTGAGCGTTGAATTACGGAATTTTGAACTGCGTAGGGTGTAACTATCTCTCTTTGGACGCACGTTAAATGGAATTATAGAAAAATTATCCATTTTTCTGGAAACATAGATACCCTGAGACGTTTATCTGACTAGCAGGGAAAATAACTGTGGTCACCCTGACCCGAAGGGTGCTGTAATAATTGAGGGAGATCTAAACTTGCCTGAACTTGAATGGAATGGAGCTGCAAGTGAAGCCCATGAACAGAAACTGGCAAATAAGTTAACTTGAGAGGGAGGATTTACACAAGTAGTACAATAACCGCCTCGTCTCAATAACTTACTAGATGTATTCTTGGTTAAACCATGGGAAATTGTTGATAACATTGAGGTAATTGAAGGGATAGGTGACCATAAGGCTGTAATAATGGATGTAGGCCCGGTACCAAAAAGGCTTAATAAGAGGGTCACACAAGACAAGAAATTGTACAGAAAAACTAAAGTTGATGAATTTGGGACTTACCCTAAATCACAATTCAGTTGTTGGATAAGTGAAGGGAGTAATGTGGATACACTTTGGGCCAAATTTAAAGGAATCATTTGGGAAGGGGAGAAGAGATTTGTACCTGTTAAGAAGGGTAAAATGTCTTCAGAACCTGTTTAATTATACAAGGGCAATAAGAAAATTAAAAAGAAAATATGGAATAGTAAACAGGGAAATCAAAGAGGGTAGGGAGAGTAGAGAAACTAGAAAACAGCTAATGAGGGATCTGAATAGAGTGAAAAATCAATCAATCAATCAATCAATCAATCAATCAATCAATCAATCAATCAATCAATCAATCAATCAATCAAGCAATCAATAAATCAATCAATCACTACTGATCTGCATTTAGGGCAGTCGCCCAGGTGGCAGATTCCCTATCTGTTGTTTTCCTAGCCTTTTCTTAAATGATTGCAAAGAAATTGGAAATTTATTGAACATCTCCTTTGGTAAGTTATTTCAATCCCTAACTCCCCTTCCTATTAACGAATATTTGCCGCAATTTTTCCTCTTGAATTCCAACTTTTTCTTCATATTGTGATCTTTCCTACTTTTAAAGACACCGTCGAAACTTATTCGTCTACTGATGTCATCCTACGCCATCTCTCCACTGACAGCTCGGAACATACCAGTTAGTCGAGCAGCTCGTCTCCTTTCTACCAAGTCTTCCCAGCCCAAACTCTTTTGTCGGAAATCGTCCAGAACAAATCGAGCTGCTTTTCTTTGGAATTTTTCCAGTTCCTGAATCAAGTAATCCTGGCAAGGGTCCCGTACACTGGAACCATACTGAAGTTGAGGTCTCACCAGAAACAAATATGCTCTCTCCTTTACATCTTTACTACAACCCGTAAATACTCTCATAACCATGTGCAGAGATTTGTACCCTTTATTAACTGTCATATTTATGTGATTACCCCAATGAAGATATTTCCTTATATTTACACCTAGGTATTTACAATGATCCCCAAAGGGAACTTTCACCCCAAAATGCAGTAATTAAAACTAAGAGGACTTTTCCTATTTGTGAAACTCACAACCTGACTTTTATCCCCATTTATCATCATACCATTGCCTACTATCCCTCTCACAACATTATCGAGGTTATTTTGCAGTAGCTCACAATCTTGTAACTAATTTATTACTCTGTACAGAATAACATCAACTGCGAAAAGCCTTATCTCTGATTCCACTTCTTTACACATATCATTGATATATATAAGAAAACGTAAAGGTCCAATAATGCTGCTTTGAGGAATTCCCCTCTTAATATTTACAGGGACAGATGAAGCTTCACCTACTCTAATTCTCTGAGTTCTATTTTCTAGAAACAGAGCCACCCATTCAGTCACTCTTTTGTCAAGTTCAATTGCACTCATTTTTGCCAGTAGTTTCCCATGATCTACCCTATCAAATGCCTTAGATAAGTCAATCGTAATACAGTCCAACGGACCTCCTCAATCCAGGATATCTGCTATATCTTCCTGGAATACTACAAGTTGGGCTTCAGTGGAATAACCTTTCCTAAACCCAAACTGTCTTCTGTCAAACCAATTACTAATTTTGCAAACATGTCTAATATAATCAGAAAGAATGCTTTCCCAAAGCTTACATACAATGCATGTCAAACTGACTGGACTGTAATTTTCAGCTTTATGCCTATCACCCTTTCCTTTATATACAGGGGCTACTATAGCAACTCTCCATTCATTTGGTAAAGTTCATTCATGCAAACAAAAATCAAACAAGTACTTCAGATATGGTACTATATCCCAACCCATTGTCTTTAGTATATCCCCCGAAACCTTATCAATTCCAGCTGCTTTTCTAGTTTTCGAATTTTGTATCTTACTGTAAATGTCATTGCTGTCGTAGGTAAATTTTAATACTTCTTTAGTATTAGTCACCTTCCCTATCTGGACATTATCCTTGTAAACAACAATCTTTACGTATTGCTGACTGAATACAGTAAGGCCATCAATAAATGTTCAGCTAAGCTTGCTCCTAGGTATATCGAGGTCGATAGCTGCGGTCGCTTAAGTGCGGCCAGTATCCAGTATTCGGGAGATAGTAGGTTCGAACCCCACCGTCGGCAGCCCTGAAGATGGTTTTCCGTGGTTTTCCATTTTCACACCAGGCAAATGCTGGGGCTGTACCTTAATTGAGGCCACGGCCGCTTCCTTCCCACTCATAGCCCTTTCCTATCCCATCGTCGCCATAAGACCCATCTGTATCAGTGCGACGTAAAACAACTAGCAAAAAAAGCTCCTAGGTATCAAGGCCCTTGTACTGTATTACAGTTTTTGTCTTCAGTGTCTATGTTGGAGAGTGACCAATCGCTAAGAGAATTATGCAAGTACGTCTATCCCAAACAAAACCTGGTTAATGTGTAGTATACCTTTTTCCAATGAGCCACCTTTTTGAAATCTGTGTTGTGTGTTGGATTGAACCTGTGGGTGGGAACTACAATTCAGTTAGCAAATTTGATTTAATTCTCTGTATGTTGTTTAATATAATTTTTCCTGTTGAGTACGAATTTTATTTAGTAAATTTTACCATGATTAGATTTGGGATCATCGTATAGTATTTTCTGTGTTGGTGTTTCTGAATTGGTTCCCGGGTTTAGGATTATTTTCCGTTCGCGTACTGTAGTTCAGTAGTGTGAGAATAAATTACCACGGGGCTCATTCCTTCACTGATATACCTTTCTGTGTCGGATCTGGCACGTAGTGCTAAAGAATTCCTTAACCTTGTCTCTGGAATTTATATCGCATGTGTATTTCGGTATGACAGTGTTGTAGCACTGACGTATCGGGTATTGCTTGACTGTCTACCACTATTTAATAACTGAGGCCATTGTCATTTAAATTTTGTTAGCTCTATATGGTTGGTGTGTGTTCTTTCACTTCCCCTGTTAGTGTCTACTTATTTGCAATTACTAATCTAGGCTTGAATGCTATTGTTTACATACCAGTACTGTTTCTCGTAAAATTCTTAAATCCTGATAATTGAGTATTACTGAAGGAGGTCATGATTTAAATATTGGCTGTTATATTTTAGTGACACTTGGTATGCTGTTATTTCTGTCAGTGGCGGTTTCTGGTATAGCGCAATGGAGCAATACACCTCCAGTTTATATCAAATTGTACTCAGCTACTTAATTTTCACGATTCCCTTGTCATTCTCAAAGCTCGTGCTAAGCCCATCTGTCCGTAATATACTCGTACTGGCTTTCAATTCATGTGAGCTGCGCATAGTCTGTGGCTGGAGACTCGTCTGGAATGAACCCCCCATACTAGGCGACATCTCCGTCCGTACCTAGGCGAAGGGACCAGTGAGGTGCGGGGGGGGGGAAGTCTGTCAGCATTAAGGCAATACCTGGATATCGCAGAAAAGAATATCCGTGCTGTAGGCATGCGCAGTATGCCACTCTCTCAAGTCTGTCGCAAGTCGTGTTGTTGGGGTAAGAAAACTGTAATAGTATGTGCCTGCCATCTGTTGCCCTTACAGAAATTTAAGCAGGCAGCAGAGAACAGTGTACCTAATTAGCGCTATTGTTGAACAGCATCATTACTACAAAAAGTCATATTAAATTGCCAAATTCCTATTGATACCTTGTCCCAAATATATCAATACTTACTAAACATCTATTCATTTGCCTTCTTTGGAATAATTACTTTTTTGGAGAGAAACAAAGCTTAAAAATCATTGAGGCAAAGAGTAGCGGGAAGGTAATACCAATGAAAACGTTAATTGACTAGCTCACACTACTTCTTAAAATTAAGTTACCAACATTGTGAAAAGTGTGAACATTCATTCCTATAGTTTCCTCGTGTTTTTCAAGTGTGAAACTAGTGTTTGTAAACGTATGTACGTAGTAATTATCATAATTCGTAATATTATTTTACGCTGTGCAAGCATGTGAGTGTTTTTCTGCACTGTTGTGCCGTTCAGAAACTTAATGTTTAGGATATAAAGAAGTTACAATCGTCGAAGATCGTCTTCAAACCTTGTTTCGTCATGCCCGCGCAATGCCAACACAAACGCGCCACAGAACTTTACACAGTCGATAATTTTTGACAGCACATAACGATTTTTCCGTACTTGATCATTGTGTCTTTCCACAGACTGCCTGTAAGCACAGTCAAGTTGCTTCCGGATATCGCGTCTTCCCAGAAGATTGTGAAACATTTCTTTTTTTGCTTGGTAAATATCGGCATGTATTGTCTGCTTCTCTCGTATTCGATCACATTTTCAACACTTCTATCTTATTTTAGGAGGTTACGGCCCACGACGGGAGAGGTGGAGGGAGGTGCAATTTTCTTCTTCCGTTGAACCACCAGTGACGAAAGTCACGCGCCGCCACTGATTTCTGTATATTTAAAGCTTATTTTTATTCACTAAAATTATTATTTCGTTTCTTTATTTACTCATTGAAGCGTCATTTGTTTATGGTGTTGCGCCTTATCTCAACCTCTATATGATCGTTACTATGATGGTTGGTGTTTGCGTCTTGAATGGACTTAGCGTCTTTGCTGCGTTCCGTTTCTGACTATTGGTTGTATGTGCTTCTCTATTTCTGATAGTTCTGATGCCCTCTTCTTGATTATACCTGTCACCTGGTTATGGAATTTCCATCTCACGAGTTTTATATCACTAGTCTTTCCTACCTTGTAGATTGTCTGATGAAAAAATTAATTAACCTCATCTATCTTACTTGAACTTTTAAACTTGTTATCAATTTCGGGTAAATGTTGTTAATAGTGTGGCTCCATATTGCATTCATTGGTCTCGTGTGGTATTCAGTGTTGGGATCTGCTGTAAGCATTATTTTGCAAGGTTATTTGTTTCTAAATTGCTAACCTATTCCTGTATTTTGATGTTCCATTTCTGTTGTGGGTCGCATGAGGTGAGAGGAGAGTCATACCTTATCTACATGTTGTGGTGGTGTCGTGTAGTGTAAGAAAGATTCTTAACCTGAGGAGTGCATCACCTTTTAAACCATGAGTTATGGTTCTGGTCCTGTGTTTGGTTATTTTGTTATGGTGCCGCGGATTTGCTTTCGGCTTATTTGGGTGGCATTATCGCTCATTGGCATGTTGTTGCGGATGGTGTGAACCTTTTGTCCCTAATAGGCTGACATGTGTCTCTTGGGTGTCATTATGTTTATTGTTGTTGTTGTTGTTGTTGTGTTGTGTTTATTTTCTGGAATGTGGTCAATGTTCGTTTAAGTAATTATTGTGTTCTATGATGATCTTCTTTTCCCGGTAGTTTTAACCCGTGCCATACTGTAGTCTTAAGCCAAGTTATTTTAATTTAAAATTGTATTGTGAGTTAACTTGTGGATCTTGTTATCGTATTGTTTTATGCTCACCAATTTTGTTTTCCTTTATTAGTTTTGTTTCCTTTTGTTCTGTCTTCTGGGCGTCTTGCATCAGTTTTTAATTTGTGGGTGCCAATTTGGCATTAAAAGTAAACAAAAGGGAGGCGATTCTTGAATAAAGCAAGTACGATAAACAACATTAAAATGAATACCTAACATGTAGTAATCTAAATTTGGATGAGTGATCACGCGCGTTTAAGATTAAGAAAGTTTAATGTCCTACCAGTGATCGTTTGGGAAGTGTTCTAGTCATGCGTGTACCATAAAGTAATGGAAACTCTGATTAGATGATGCGTATGATCTCGCTGGTCTTATTTATTGGAATTAAAACTTAGCAAGTGTACCATTTCATTGCACTGATTATGTCAAAACGAGATGTTGGAATCGTAATTTTTGCCATGAATCGCGATAAAATATCAGAAAATATTCAGTAGAAAAATATGTTGTAATAAAATACAGACATACGGAATTAAATAGGGCGTGAATATGTTGAAAGGAAATACAGACATGTCGAATCAAATAAGCCATGAACGGGAAGTAAAATTGTTCAGACCTACGAAATCCAAATGGACGTGATTAAGATAAATGCAGAACTTTTTAACTGTTAAAACCGGCAAAGTGAACAATAGAATATTACGTTGAATATCTCGACGAAGTTATATGAGGAAAGTAACACGCAAAGAAAAGGAGCTTGTTTTGGAAAGAACATTACTTGAATAATTGAAGGAACGAGTATTAATACAGAAACATAACGTTAATTTTCGTATATGCAACAAGATTATTAAGCACAATAACTAATAGGAGAAGGAAAAGAATAGCTGTCGGTAGCCTAGAAGTGAATCGTAAATTAACGAGGATTATTACAACAGAAATTAGATATCGCTAATTTTTTCATTTTCATTTCATTTTTATTTCATTTTCATTTATTTCAATTAATTCCAACGAGCCTGCAGGCTCATACATAGCAATTGTACAGGACATTACATACTGGCGGGACTTACACATCAAAATATAGTTTGTGTATAATTTGAAGTATATTTTTGTCTAACAAGTATATAAAGCATTTCTATAAGTCATTCGATCTGAAATACTATTGCCTACGGTGTTATAATCTACTTTGTATAGTAGAAATAAGATTAAAGAGAATATAATTGTTAATAAATGCATGAAATTAATTATATCCTTAATTATGTTTCTGACGCATGTATACGACGGCATCATGATGAGCAACTGAGCTGAGAATGGGAGTGGCATGTGACGGAGACCAACCAGCTGATTCTCCTAACCCGAGACGGGTAACCACAACCCGGACATGACGCAGCCATAACCTGAAGATAATGTCCCAAGGGAAACCGAGATGATTCCCATCCCAGTTCAGTCACGCGGACAAAATAAGCTAAGTTCCATGAAATTAATTTGTAGATTGTCCATATTTAACCTAATATGTAGTTAGTTGATATATGTATTATTATGAAAGAGAGGTCGACGTATGTATCTTCAAGATCATTTCAATGTGCAGCATCTTCGAGAAAGAATTCATAGTGTTGTTTTATTGATGGATTTAGGTAGTCCTCAATTACATAAGAAAACCGTCATATATATAAAGATGATATTCACTGGTGATGAGCTTTGATAATAATTCTTCGACTTATTTACAAAGAAGTATACCATGATCATTGTGATCCAATATCGTTGAAATGCGAATTGGAAAATAGATTGACTTGCAGGATATTGTGACGACGAAATTATGAGATTTGAGTTGTGAGTATTATGTTTGATATATATTCGTTGCCACAATTGTGTGCAATTATGGTATTTACGACAAAATATGATGAGAGATATTTAAAGTTAACTGATGAAAAATTACGCGACACAATTCTAATTCTAGGTTATATTTGTCATGATAGCAATGTGAATTACTGAGTGACGTATAATGTGGGTTAATGTGATATACATAAGGTGATATTTGTTTATTGAACTTACAGGGTAATAACCGTGTACGATCATCAAAAGATCATTTACAAATAACTGAATAATAGTATAGTCATGGTATTTTCAAGGAGAATTTCGCATGTTGCGTAGTGTTTTAACTGATTTAAGTCGACACAATCGATCATTGATGAAAGTGTCTTCATAATTTCATGTTACTGCCATTAACGAATTAAGAAATATCATCTACGGTATCCCTTGAATTTTCGCGACCAGCTGAGAGAATTTCAGTAAAGATTTGACCTTGGTAGATGTATGACCTGTTTATAAAAATGACAAGGCTATATTAGAGAACTCCTACATATTTTTCAGGAAATATTTCGGATATTTATCCAGTTACAGATAATGTATATATATATAAAATTTTTGTTTATTTGTAGATATATTATAAAATGTAGCCATTGGAAGCTATGCTGATGGAACTTACTTATTCTGCCTACGTTATGAATGAAGTTAAAAGTGGATAGCATGAGAGTGGTGATCTGAGGTTATAAAAGTGAAGATGCATTTTTGACATTCCATATTTTGATATTCGTAATATTTTGACATTCTTCCCTATTGACATTCGACATTCTTGTCATTCATATTTTTTGACAATCGTATTGTCTGACATTCACTATTTTGACATTTCTCTTTAATAATTCCAATATTTTCCTTTTAATATGTTAATAATTTAATTTCAAGCAAGAATTTTCTTTAGCTTCCTGAATGAGATTATGATGCATGCAAATGAATGATTAAATAATTTATTAATTCATCCTGAGTTACTAGATGGTTATAAATAAAGCTCGTATTTAAGATTTAAATAAAGCTCGTATTTAAGATTTAAATTATTATTAAAATTGCCAATTTTAATATAGAAGGTTAATTTTAAGACCATTTCTTGGAGGATGATGGTTGGCTGAACTTGAAGGTTGATTATAATTACATTTTAAGAACAGACGTATATGCAGACGTACCGGAAAATTAGAGGCGCGGTTTTCCAGTCGATTCCACGTAAAAAATATTTTTAATATATAATCTTAATATCTGAGATGCATAGTGCAGTTAGCTAGAGAATTTCTTGAACGCTGACGTGTAATTTTCATAGAGGAAAGAGTAGAAAACCATTCGCCATAAATGAATTAATCTTTCACCCGAATGTTAGAGTGCTTCAAGAAAATTTATCACCAACTGTAGTGCAAGGAAACCTCCCACAAGGCCAACCCATTGTCAACGTCTTGGGAGAAGGGCAACGGCATGAAGTAGGGGATTGCCTGTAGGGGTGAAGTATAGTGGGGACTGTCTGTGCCCCATGACCGCTACGGTAGCTGTGAAGGCCCTACATGAACCCAGAAAAGTGACGGCTAACGGGGCTCTGGTGAAGACCTCAACGGCAGCAACGGCGGAGAAGTGGTCCTTTGGTACGGCAAAGCTGGCGGATGAGGCAACCCTTCTTCTTGGGGAAAAATAAAGAAGAAACCACTGCCTTGTGGTAAAGAAGGATCTTTAAAGGCTAAGGGAGATAACCGCTACGGAAAATTCCTGCGGTCTAGTGCAGACAGGAGGCAGCCCCTCCACTGGAATTAGGGTGCTGTGGGCTAATAACGCGCACACCAGAATTAAACTTATTACAGAAACCAGACGAAATTTATACCGGCCGGATTTCATGGAGACGACTTTTGCAATGAAATACAGAACACGAATCGGATTCTGGAATGTTAAAACTATGTATGAAACTGGCAGACTGAGAGAAGTAATGGCAGAAATGAAAAGGTATAAACTGGAGATACTTGGGTCGAGTGAAACAAGATGGACAGGCTACGGAGAGGTGAGGACAAAAGAGGGGGTGTCTTTATTTACTCTGGAAGAGAAGAAAATGATCAGCATTCAAGTGGTGTGGGTGTCTTACAAAGAAAGCAAAAAATAGCATAATGGAATGGACCCCTGTATCACACAGGATAATTACTGTACGGATAGGAACCAAACTTAGACCTGTGACCATAGTACAGTGCTATGCGCCAACAGAGGTTGCAGAAGAGGAAGAGAAGGAGGAGTTTTATGATAGGCTGACATCAACACTGGCAGGGATAAAGGAGAAGGACATTGTGGTGTTGATGGGCTATCTAAATGCAAAAATCGGTAATGAAAATGAAGGAAGAGAGATTATCATGGGTAGACAAGGAACAGGAGAAGAAAATAATAATGGCCAGAGATTTATAGACCTATGTAGTAATTTTGGAATGGTTATAGGTGGATCATTGTTTCCACATAAGAACTGCCACAAGATCTCATGGCTGTCACCTGATCTCCGCACAGAAAACCAAATTGATCACTTGGCGATAAGTAAAATATGGAGACATTCATTCTTAGATGTGAGGAATAAACGTGAAGCAGATGTAGGCAGCGACCATCACCTTATGATTGCTGATGTTTGATTGAAGGTGGCAGTACCAGTAAAACAGGCAGCAGTACGAATGAAACGTTTTAACTCCGGGAAATTTGGGAAACTTGAAGTGCAAAATGAAATTAAGGTACAATGAATATTGAATTTTACGACCGCATTGTAATCGAAACAGACTTTCAACGTATTAGGTCGTGTTACGTACATATAGTACGTGTTGAAGAGATGTTAAGTAGAGAACAAAAATGGCCAGCCGGACACCAGTGGGATCCGAACCCACAACCTCCCGATTTCGCTTCGGTTGCTCTACCAATTGAGCTATGGTGGCCTAGGACATCTTTGTTCTATTTGAAAGGATCTGAGCTACAGGTCTGGCACTGCTGCTAGCACACTGTAGAGTGCGTTTACGTCGCCCGTTGTGGGGCATGTCAATGAATATTAAATGTTCACGACCGCATTGTAATCGAAACAGACTTTCAACGTATTAGGTCGTGTTACGTACATATAGTACGTGTTGAAGAGATGTTAAGTACAGAACAAAAATGGCCAGCCGGACACCAGTGGGATCCGAACCCTCAACCTCCCGATTTCACTTCGGTTGCTCTACCAATTGAACTATGGTGGCCTAGGACATCTTTGTTCTGTTTGAAAGGATCTGAGCTACAGGTCTGGCACTGCTGCTAGCACACTATAGAGTGCGTTTAAGTCGCCCGTTGGGGGGCATGTAAATGAATATTAAATTTTCACGACCGCATTTTAATCGAAACAGACTTTCAACGTATTAGGTCGTGTTACGTACATATTGTACGTGCTGAAGAGATTTTAAGTACAGAACCAAAATGGCCAGCCGGACACCAGTGGGATCCGAACCCACAACCTCCCGATTTCGCTTTGTTTGCTCTACCAATTGAGCTATGGTGTCCTAGGACATCTTTGTTCTGTTTGAAAGGATCTGAGCTACAGGTCTGGCACTGCTGCTAGCACACTGTAGAGTGCGTTTTAGTCGCCCGTTATGGGGCACGTCAATGAATATCGAATTTTCACGACCGCGTTGTAATCGAAACAGACTATCAACGAATTAGGTCGTGTTACGTACATACAGTACGTTTTGAAGAGATGTTAAGTCATCATCATCTGTTTACCCTCCAGGGTCGGCTTTTCCCTCGGACACACAGCGAGGGATCCCACCTCTACCGCCTCAAAGGCAGTGTCCTGGAGCTTCATACTCTTGGTCGGGGATACAGCTAGGGAGAATGACCAGTACCTCGCCCAGGCGGCCTCACCTGCTTTGCTGAACAGGGGCCTTGTGGAGGGATGGGAAGATTGGAAGGGATAGGCAAGGAAGAGGGAAGGAAGCGGCCGTGGCCTTATGTTAGGTACCATCCCGGCATTCGCCTGGAGGAGAAGTGGGAAACCACGGAAAACCACTTCCAGGATGGCTGAGATGGGAATCGAACCCACCTCTACTCAGTTGACCTCCCGAGGCTGAATGGACCCTGTTCCAGCCCTCATAGCACTTTTCAAATTTCGTGGCAGAGCCGGAAATCGAACCCGGGCCGCCGGGGGTGGCAGCTAATCACGCTAACCACGACACCACAGAGGCGGACGAGATGTTAAGTACAGAACAAAAATGGGCATCCGGACACCAGTGGGATCCGAACCCACAACTTCCCGATTTCGCGTCGGTTGCTCTCAAATGTTAAATCTGTGCTACTTATATGGCAGTGAGACCTAGAAAGTGACCAAAGATATTACCACAAGGTTCTGACTTTTATAAATCGGTGTTTGAGGTACATTATGAGAATATGGTGGCAAATATCTCAAACAAAGACCTTTGGGAGGCCACAAGTCAAAGTCCCATACAGGAACAGATAATGAGTAGAAAACGGAGGTGGATTGGGCACACACTGAGAGACCACAAGAGAGTATCACAAGGAACTTAACATCACTTCAACACGTACTATATGTACGTAACACGACCTAATACGTTGAAAGTCTGTTTCGATTACAATGCGGTCGTGAAAATTCAATATTCATTGACATGCCCCACAACGGGCGACTTAAACGCACTCTACAGTGTGCTAGCAGCAGTGCCAGACCTGTAGTTCAGATCATTTCAAACAGAACAAAGATATCCTAGGCCACCATAGCTCAATTGGTAGAGCAAACAAAGCGAAATCGGGAGGTTGTGGGTTAGGATCCCACTGATGTCCAGCTGGCCATTTTTGTTCTGTACTTAACATCTCTTCAACACGTACTATATGTACGTAACACGACCTAATACATTGAAAGTCTGTTTCGATTACAATGCGGTCGTGAAAATTTAATATTCATTGACATGCCCCACAACGGACGACTAAAACGCACTCTACAGTGTGCTAGCAGCAGTGCCAGACCTGTAGCTCAGATCCTTTCAAACAGAACAAAGATGTTCTAGGCCACCATAGCTCAATTGGTAGAGCAACCGACGCGAAATCGGGAGGTTGTGGGTTCGGATCCCACCGGTGTCCGGCTGGCCATTTTTGTTCTGTACCTAACATCTCTTCAACACGTACTATATGTACGTAACACGACCTAATACGTTGAAAGTCTGTTTCTATTACAATGCGGTCGTAAAAATTCAATATTCATTTACATGCCCCACAAAGGGCGACTTAAACGCACTCTACAGTGTGCTAGCAGCAGTGCCAGACCTGTAGCTCAGATCATTTCAAACAGAACAAAGATGTCCTAGGCCACCATAGCTCAATTGGTAGAGCAACCGACGCGAAATCGGGAGGTTGTCGGTTCGGATCCCACTGGTGTCCGGCTGGCCATTTTTGTTCTGTACTTAACATCTCCCCAGCTGATCAGATAATTATAAACACGTCCGCTGTAGCTACTAAGATCAACACAAATGAAAAGAAAGGGAAGGGCGATCATGATAAGTCATGGAAAAGTGGAAATCGAGACGGAGCGCAGATGAGGGAGGAAGTTTACCAGATGGTGGAAGAAGATAACAGTAGTTTTAAGCCTGACGCAAGCAAAGGTGGAAATAGGATTGTCTCTCAGACACCCAGACAGGACGCTAACGAAGTTCAGAAGGGAGTCATCAGACAATGGGAAAGGAAAGATACGGATGGCTATACAGATGCTGGCTCGCGTGAATTTACCGTGCGAAGAGAGGACGACACTACCCCCTGGAGAAGCGATGGGAGGGAACCTGCAAAATCTGAAAATACCAGACTCAAAATGACACAAAGAACACAAAGAGGGACAGCTATAACATCCAAAGGCAACTTAAAACTAAGGGCGGCAGACAGGATGGCTTGGATTTATATAGGTCGAGTACACCAGGACATAACTCCAAATGATGTAATCGACTACTTAGTGGACAAGGGGATCAAAGATGGAGTTACATGTGAAGAACTCCGAACCCAAGGAGAAAATAAGGCCTTCAAGGTCGGAATTCCTCTAGAAAACAAAGATAAAGTCTACGAGCCAGCTTTCTGGCCAACGGGCGTAATTTTTCGGCCCTTTCGTTTCAGCTCAAATAGACAGTAAAACTTCATGGCAAATGAGAGTCTCAGAAGTGAAGCTATTACTATGGAACCTTGAAGGCATGTTAAATGTAGCCAACTTAGAGCCAGAGGATACTTTTGATCGCTATGACGCAATGATAATGTTAGAAACCTTCCTCACCGCAGAGTGGACAGCAAACAAGCATTACACAGTTAACATACTAGCAGAACAAGGACTCACAGGAAGACCAAAAGGAGGAATCACATGCCTCCTTACGCCGAAATTCTTGCCCTTTAAAGCTATACATAGAACTAATAATGTTTTAGTAGTAAAAGCTAAACTGTGTATTTTCATTTGTGCGTACTTCCAACCGGACTTCAACTCTCTCCAAATCATAGATGAAATAGGCACAGCCTTGAGAACAACAAACAGAAATGACGGCATCATCCTTGCGGGTGACTTCAACTGCAGAGTAAATGTTCCTTCGCAAAAATCAAGAGAAGTTGTAGAATATTTGGAAGAGGAAGGATTATCCATGATTAATAGAAGCGAAAGAAGACAGAACATACATAAGTCTTAATGGCACCAGCACCATAGACCTGATCTTTACAAACCTGGGTAAACTAAAACCAATAGGACAAAAAATTATCCTAAACCCAGTAAGGAAATATCAGATGGTAGAAACCATGCTTCTGATTAAAGGTGATTATGATCGAGAGGAGATTGAAACCCGTAGGATATCGAGGAAATTCCTCCTGCACGATGTATGTGAGACAGACAATCAGGCAATTGTGAAGATGGTGGTGGAAGGCAACCTGGAGGAAGCGGCCAACAAGCTAGAAGATTTACTACAAGGCGCAGACATTTCAGAGCCTACATTTAAAAGGAAAGCAAAGCCTTGGTTTAGGAGAAATTGCTACATGGCAAGAAAGGCTGAACTGAAAGCGCTGCACGCAGCCCTTAAAGCCCCAAACACCAATCTACTGGAAGATTACCAACAAGAGACGGACCTATAAGGCACTCGTAAAGCAGGAGAAAAAACTATTTCAGGAACAGGAAGAAGAAAGATTGATAGAAAAAGCAGAGCAATGCCCGTATAAATCTCTTAACCCAAGACGCCCAAAATATCCGCGAAATATTCCTATTGAGGTTTGGGAGAATCATATGGGCCACGTATTAAGTACAAGAGACACACGTCCTTGCAGTATTCTAGCTCAAACACCCACGGGAGAAAAAGACCTAGACACTGAACGGTTTACATTCAAGGAAGTCGAAGATGCTATATAAACAGCTCCAAGAATAATAAGGCTTGCGGTCCGGATAATATCTACAATGAACACATCAAAATTGCTTTCCCGACACTAAAAGAAGCAATAACATATGTCTTGAACGAATGCCTTAAGCAAGGAACGATTCCAAGCAGCTGGAGAAAGTCCACAGTCAAAATGATATATAAAGGAAAGGGAAGCACTGAAGATCCAAACGCTTATAGAGACGTCGCTCTCGAATGTACGATGCTAAATATCCTAACAAAACTCTTATGTCAACGCCTGACTAGAGAAGTCGATTCCAAACTCTCAGAAGAACAATTCGGTTTTAGAAGAGGGAAACACGATTCAGGCCATCAAGTGTCTACTGGATGATATTGAAGCAGGTACAACTAGAGCGGGAGGCAAGCTGTATACCATTTTCGTCGACTTCTCCAAAGCCTTCGACTCTATCAGCCGAAAAATTATAATGGAGAAACTAGACAGATTAATGAGAAGCAATGCAAGTCTCAAACGACTAATTCAGAACATACTGGCCTCAAACTGCATAGAAATTAGTGACGGAATACTGAAGTCCAGCTCAATTCAACAAACTACCGGTGTACTACAAGGGGATCAACTAAGCCCACTACTATTTATAATTGCTACGGCGGGACATTACAGAAGTAATCCCTGAAGAAACAAGCATATATATGTATGCAGACGATATCGTGATTGCCTCGAGGTCCAGCGAGAAACTGCAAGAGACACTTGAGGCGCTGGTGAATTGGACAGAAGAGAATGAACTTCAGTTAAATGAGGAAAAGACAGTAACAATGACATTTAGGAAAGGAGGTAAAGCATCCGAGTTTCATATACATGGGAGACCTCTAAAGAATGTATCAAACTTCGAGTATTTGGGGGTCACACTACAAACTAGAGGTAATGTTTTCTCTACCCACATCAATGACAGGACAAATCCAGCAATCAGAGCCATCAACGACATACAGAATTTGAATAAGTTATCTATCAAAACAGCCCTGAAACTATTTGACCTCAAAGTGTCACCAGTGTTCACCTATGGATTAGAAATTGTATGGCCGCATCTAAAAGTCAAACAGTTCGAGCAATTAGAAAAAGTGAAAGCTACGTTTCTGAAAAAGGCACTATGTGTCTCGACGTATACGCCTTCAAGGCTTGTATATGAGTTAACTCGCGAACCTTTCTAAGTAGAAGATTTCCGTTGTCACCTACCGCTACCACATACACCAACACATCTACAGTTCATAGAGAAATTACGAGCAAAGAAGAGAGACAAATGGAGCGAATTTTACTCCACGGACGCAATGGTTTACAAAGACTGGCAAGCAGGAGAATATGAGCTCATACACTTGATTACACGCTTTGCAAAACACGGATTTCATTATAAGCTGTGTAAAACAAAGAAATTCCATCAACCAGACACATTATAAGCTGTGTAAAACAAAGAAATTCCATCAACCAGACACGGACTGTGTATGTGAACGTTGTGGTAAGAGCTGGAACGATATCATGCCATGATTTTTACTTGTCGGCGCGAATCTATGATAGCCTTCTGCAGAGATGACTAATGTTGTGTATTAATGTAAATATCTTTTAGCCATTGGCTGCAATAAAATATTATTATTATTATTAACATCTCTTCAACACGTACTATATGTACGTAAGACGACCTAATACGTTGAAAGTCTGTTTCGATTACAATGCGGTCGTGAACATTTAATATTCATTGACATGCCCCACAACGGGCGACGTAAACGCACTCTACAGTGTGCTAGCAGCAGTGCCAGACCTGTAGCTCAGATCCTTTCAAACAGAACAAAGATGTTCTAGGCCACCATAGCTCAATTGGTAGAGCAACCGACGCGAAATCGGGAGGTTGTGGGTTCGGATCCCACTGGTGTCCGGCTGGCCATTTTGGTTCTGTACTTAACATCTCTTCAACACGTACTATATGTACGTAACACGACTTAATACGTTGAAAGTCTGTTTTGAATTTAAGGTACATTTGAAAAACAGGTTTGAATCCTTTGCCGAACAACCAGATGAAGATATAAATACCAAATGGAAGACAGTCAAGGAACACTTTCATGATAAATGTGAAGAGATGGTGGGCTACAGAGAGCCATGGAGAAAAGAATGGATATCCGATGACACTTGGGAATCAATCCAAAAGCGAAGAGTGTGCAAGGCACTTGTCAACTCCAGTAGAACAAGAAACCAGAAAGCAGTAGCAATAGAAAAATACATGGAGGCCAACAAGGAGGTTAAGAAGAAAGTGAGGAGAGATAAACAAGTGTTTACATATCAACTGGCAACACAAGCAGAAGAAGCAGCAAGAGTCGGCAACAGCAAAGAAGTATATGTCATTACGAGAAAGCTTTCGAGGAGGAACTTTTCAGGGCAGAAACCGGTCAGAGTTGCAAACGGAGTAGCCATGACATCTGAGACACAACAATTGGAAAGATGGAGACATCACTTCATGGAAGTACTCAATAATCTTGGTGAGGAATCGAGAACTGAAGAAGTTGAAGCCATTTTGCAGGATCCGGACAACTCGGTAGAACCACCAGCACGACGAGAGTTTACACAAGCAGTGAAACAAATGAAGAGTGGCAAAGCACCCGGTAGATAACATTATCCCAGAAGGCCTAAAGGTATATCGAGTTTTAACAGCAGAAATCATGGAGCCACTTCTAACACTAATATGGAACGAAGGACACCTCCCTGAAGAGTGGAAGAAGGGTGTCCTCATCAAGATACAGAAGAAGGGTGATCTCTCAGATTGCAATGACTGGAGGGAATACCGTTGCTCTCATATGGGGGAAAAGTGATGTCAAGGGTCATACTGAACAGAATAAGCATCGCCCTTGACAGGAGACTACGTCAAGAACAGGCAGGTTTCAGAGACGGTCGGTCTACTGTGGATCAAATTAACACAATAAGGCTAATCATTGAACAATTTGCTGAGTATCAGACATATCTGTATACACTTTTCATTGATTTAGAAAAGGCCTTTGACTCTATCAACCGGAGGAAAATGTGGAAGGCTATGGAAAATTTCGGAATTCTACAAAATACAGTCCGTCTTACACAGGCAATGTATGATGGATATACTTGCCAAGTAGAACACAAAGGGAAGCTGTCTGAACCTTTTGCTGTAAAATCTGGAGTAAGACAAAGATGTCTACTGTCGCCAATCTTGTTTATCATGACACTGGATTGTATGCTGAGAGAGGCAACGAATAGAATGCGTGTTATTCAGTGGGGATTAAATAACAGATTGGAGGAACTGGATTATGCGGACGATCTCTGTCTTCCTGCGGAATGTTTTTGGGACATGGAAATCAAACTGAATGACATAAAAATAGAAGCTAAAGAAGTAGGCTTGAAGATTAATAACAAAAACACTAAAGAAATGCGCATAAACCATCGTAACAATTGCAACTTGACTCTAGATGGAATGGATATTGAAAGGGTAAAGGAATTTTGCTACTTAGGAAGCATGGTAAGCCAGGATGGAGGTGCTTTTAGAGACGTGGTGAGTCGTATAAAGAAAGCCAAATGAGCTTTTGCACAGTTACGACCAATGTTGAGATCCCCTCACATTCGTATAAAAACGAAGCTAAGGATATTCAACTCAAATGTTAGATCTGTGCTACTGTATGGCAGTGAGACCTAGAAAGTGATCAAAGATATTACCACAAGAATACAGACTTTTATAAATCGGTGTTTGAGGTACATTATGAGAATATGGTGGCAAATATCTCAAACAAAGACCTTTGGGAGGCCACAAGTCAAAGTCCCATACAGGAACAGATAATGAGAAGAAAAAGGAGGTTGATTGGGCACATACTGAGAAGACCACAAGAGAGTATCACAAGGCAGGCATTGAGTTGGAATCCACAAGGCAGTCGCAGGCAAGGCAGACCGGGGATTACCTGGAAGAGAACCATAGATAATGAGATTGCTGGAGTTAACAAGACATGGAGGGAGGTGAAAGCATTGGCGGCAGATAGAACAAGCTGGAGGAATTTCGTCGAGGCCCTATGTTCTACATGGAATTAAAGGAAATAAGTCAAGTAAGTCAAGTAGAGCAAGGAAAGAGAAAGATGCCGCATGGACTAAGCGGATCGATTCATACATATTTGTCGCCAACAGTGGGGTTTGAAAAGGAGATCGACACCCCAGTCAAAAGCATGTCGGCGCAAAAATAATTTTTTCCGTGCTAGACAAAGAAGATATTCCCTCAGCACTGCACACAAGTGATCTTGAAGATTAGTGACACCATTTATGTAAAACATGTAACCAATTTACTTGCAACTTGTGATTTAGCACCAGTATTGTGCATGGAACAACTTAATGATCGAAAATGACCGGGAATTTAGCATTTGCTTAGATGAACTCTATTGTTTATTACACAATTTATATATGTTTTTGTTCTTAAATGACTATTGAATTCCTTCTGCTGGTGGTGCGTAAACTGGGACTTGTGATCGGTGGTAATTATCTCATTTGGACTACCCCACCAAAAACTTTGCTTGATTCTAGACCACCGCCCTATGAAAGTAATCGTATGTTGGATATGATGAGTTTCGGGGAGAGAGGCTATGACCGGAGTAACCTATTTAATCACTCTCCGTAAATATTTTAGTGCTGGCGGCATTGTTGTTGAAATTCGTGTCTCTGGCATTATCTGCCGCAGCATTATATGTTATGTGATTCCCGGTCACATGTTACCATAATGTTCACTCTTTACGAGCATGAACTTCTGCTGGTGTGAATATTTCTTATGTCGCCATCTGTTATGTATGTCAAGCGAGTGCCCCGTCCCGTGTACTGCTGCATTCTGGTGCCGACTGTGCTTGCTAAGATGTCAGAGTGTGAGGAGGAAGTGAACAGACAATTGTTGCTGACACTAAGGATGGGGGCAGGTCATATACCCCCAGAGTGCTGATGTGTTTTATTTACTTCACTATTATTTCTCTTTTTATCGCCGAAAGGCATTATTTATTACTTTTTTCTTTGTTCACTGTTGCAGTTCTGCCAAGGTCTCCGATCAGGAGCGAAACATTTTTCTGTTTTATCAGTTCTATATGTATTGGGTTAGATGTAAATTAGTAATCGCATTTAGTAGGAGGAGGTAGGAGAAAGAGTGTATTTGGTTTTTATGGGTATGGTGAACATGTATCTGGGAGAAAGCCTGCTATGTTCAATGTTCAATATCCACATTGCACTGCCATGAGTGCAAGAGCCGTTAGCCTTTCCTCGCCCGTTTTACATCCCAAATATATTTTTAGCCTCTTCACGGACGAATTAGCTGGAAGCTATGGAGCCTTGTATGGATGTGACTTAAGGCACTCTGCATTCGATTCCCGGCCTTGCCACGAAATTTGAAATGTAGTACGAGGGCTGGAACGGGGTTTACTCAGCCCCGGGAGGTCAACTGAGTAGAGGTGGGTTCGCTTCCAACCTCAGCCATCCTCGAAGTTGTTTCCCACATCTCCTCCAGGCAAATGCCGGGATAGTACCTAACTTAAGGCCACGGCCGCTTTCTTCCATCTTCCCTGCCTGTCCTTTCCAAACTTCCCATCCCTCCACAAGGCCCCTGTTCAGCATAGCAGGTGAGGCTGCCTGGGCGAGGTACTCGCGACCCTCCCCACCTGTACACCCGACCTAAAGTCTGGCGCTCCAGGACACTACACTTGAGGCGGTAGAGGTGGGATTCCTCGCTGAGTCCGAGGGGAAAACCGACCCTGGACTGTAAACGTATGAAGAAAGAAGGGAAATTAAATTCGTTCTAACAGAAATAAAGCTCCTAAATGACCAATTTTAGCATGCTTTTCAATTTGGTTTGCTTTTTGGTCAAGTTCAGATTACGTAAAACTTTTTTCTGATTTCATTACCAGTATCCTACTTCTCAATTTACATATTGTTTTCTGTAATCTGGTATTTAATTTTCTCATCCGTATATTTTTCTAAATTTAACAGAGATACTCGTAGACTTTCCTTGATATAGAAACGAGACTTGAAGTCCTTTTTCGTTTGTGGTTGACGTATGAAGATATGGTATGTTCATCGTTATCTGAATCGGAACTTTTACAAAAAAAAATTGGCAATACATCATTTTTGGGAGCTGGACGCTTCCTGCGTTTGACATTTTCCTGTTTGTAAACAGGATACACAATGAACGCAGAAGGAAGTTTGATTGATATGCTTACACTGAGATCTGTTTTATGAGAAGAATTGCTAGGTACCTAAAGAGATCCTACTATATCACCTTGCCTAGAAATAGTTTGCTTCCATTTCTCCCTTAAACCGCACTCGGAAGGGAAACCATGGGACGTCAATTTTCTTCCTTTCTAGTGTCTTCCGAAATACAGAGAGGTACACAACAGTGCACCATCTTCTTAACCTCACAGACACTCACCGACAGAAATCATATTCACAATCAATTCCACAAAATCAACACAGCATCACAATTACTCCGCATATCACAGTGTTCAAGTCCGCCAAGTACAGAACGGATACCTGACATCTAGCAGCGAAACCGTGAACGTGGTCGGACCACATTTTCAGCGACAAATTAGTAGCTATGTCCCGGCCAAGTCCAACTACAATATCTCAGACATTATCCCACCTATTGAAACTGTCCATAATGGCGGCAGCTGGAATGCTAGCATGGGTTTGTTTTGATTTGTGTAAGCCGTGTTGTTACCAAATATTTACGGAAATTTGAATATTATTAATCGTAGATTATATTTATTTATAGTCTTAAGAAGGTTATAGATCCTCTTCCAGTGCCGTAAGAAGCTGTGTGTTCTCAAAGAGCTTATTTATTCCAACAACATCGGTGGCGATTAGGTTAATGTTGATTCCCGTGTTCTTCTCTGAAAGATTTTTCTTCATTTTTAGTTACCTATCCAATATGTTTATAGTTTAATGTGATGTGTGCCTAGATGTAAGTAAACTTTCGAAGTTAAATCTAATGATGCCTATCCTAGCATTTGCCTTATACGCAGACGCATCTTACTAGAAAGAAAATTAAATCAGTCACAGAAATTATAACCAAAATTTATGATTTAGAGACTAAATTAATCTTAAACGGCAGCGCAAGAATGATGTAATTAATTTTCAACGCTTTACAATGAACATGCGTAAACTAAACGCAACCACATTTCCCGTGGAGTGAACATGAGGATTATGTTCTTTTTATATAAAAAACAATTATGCCATCAATTCTGGTGAGTTTTAAGCTGACGAGTGCTTTAGATTGTCAAGTGTATCATACAAATATCGCTTGTACCTACTCAACAATACAGGTGGATTTTGGAGGGTTAAAATTTTGTTGGATAAATTTGTTTGCGTGTTGTACAAAATGGGCTGTGGTTAATGGTGGTGATATATAGTATATCATGTAAGGTTATTAATGTTCATTGTTGACATCTATTTATCGTATTTGGTGACCGGAGATTGAGACGTGAAATATTTTTAGACTCTGTGTCTGTTACAACCTGACGTTAATACACTAATTCTCACTTCGTTATTTGTCCTCTGAAATTTCACTTAGACTTACAATACGCAATAACGCTACTTTTGGTTTTTAATTATTCCTACTTTGAGTTAGTGAGTTGTATTTCCTGACATTTGACTTGTGATATTTTATTTAGGTGACTCGGAATAAACATGCATAACCTTTCCCTCACTCTCTCATATCGCACACCGATGTCCGTCATGCTTTCCTGGATTACGGTCTGATGTAATTGTAGCTGGTCTTGTCCCGCCCTTATATATCTCGTAGGAAACGTCCTGAAATAGTACCAATTGGTAGCGCGCGTGTACTACTCGGACTACGCCATTCCACCTTCATTTCTTTCAGGGCTTGAAGCTTAGAATATTTCTGTCATTTTGACTCATAAGTACTATTGTGCTATCCTGAGATTCAGTAAAAATGCCGGATTACTCTTGTGTGCCATTGTTCAAAAACCGAGGCATGCCATTTTCGTTCCATTAGTTTCCGAAATATGTGAAACTTACAGTAGAAAACAGTGGATACATTCAATCAGAAGGAAGAATCTTAAACTGAGCCAGATAACGAAGAATGATTGAGTATTCAACCGCACTATATCATTTTATGGTACGTTTGCCTTTTCTGAAGTTTTCACGTTCCTAGCGAACTCTTGTATTTAAGAACTGTTACTCTTTCCCATCATGTGTTGTTACCACTATGTAATCTTTCCTTATTCCAGCTGCCTGTGTAGATCCGTGGTAGAGTCTCGGCCTCCGGATCCCAAGATAGCGGGTTCAAACCCGGCAGAGGTATTCGGATTTTTGAAGGGCGGAAAAAAGTCCATTCGATACTCCATGTCGTACGATGTCGGCATGTAAAAGATCTCTGGTATTTACCCGACAAAATTCATTAAATCTCAGCCATAGGCGCCCAAGAGAGATCCGGTTTACTCGGTCTGCCATCTAGTGGGCCTAGAGTAAAACGGAACGTTGAAATTGACGAGCAGACAGCAAGATGGCGTCAAACCGAAATGTCAGCACACGGTAGCTGGGGCCGTACGATTATTATTATTTTTTCCTTATTCCGGTAGATGACATCTCATACTTTAGCATAGGTCAAAGCATTTCTTTTCTGCCCCGTCTTGTTGGGTTATTCTTTCTGGTTGTTAGGGTGGGGAGTTTTGACTTGAGAAAATGGAAGGATTGGATTTCCAAGTCGACTTTGTGGCATATAAAAGGTATTTTAACAGATTCAAGATGTCTGTACACATCTCGGCCTTTCGAGAATGTTAATTGCTTATGTAATCGAGGTATTTATTTTTTTCAATCTTCTCTTTGTTTTATTATTGCTTCGTTCTGTGCTCACCGTGGTTGGGTTAGAAAGACTTCCCTCATTACGTGTGTTTCTAATTTATTTGTGTGTTAACTTTGATTTTCCTATACTGATTCACTATGTTTGTTTTGAGAACAGAAGTTGACACGGATTCATGTGTGTGTGTGTGTGTGTGTGTGAGAGAGAGAGAGAGAGAGAGAGAGAGAGAGAGAGAGAGAGAGAGAGAGAGAGAGATTGTTTGCTGTGTGCCGGCCGAGACCTTTTACTCATGTCGCTTCATTAACATTCGGCTTGAGCTCATGTTGTATTATTTTATCACGTGTTCTTTATAATTCATGTCCACTTCTTAGACTTGGTATGAATACAAGCTAACAACGCGATTGGCCTGTTTCTATGTGTTTTGGTGTTGGAGACACTCCGTCTCTTTAAAATGGACCACATACTGGTTCATATTGTCTGAGCTCGAGAGCGGTTGTTTATTTTGTACAGGATACAGTAGGTGTAATAGAGGGATTGGAAGGAAATGGGGGAATTGTGGAAGACAGGTAGTCTAATGTTTAAGGGGAAGGAGATTGCAGGCTAAGGGCTCCATTCAGGATCAAAATTCATGACAGGTGTCGATGAGAAACCGGTACGAGTCACTGCAGGTAGAACAACCGAGGGAATATTACGAACAGGGAACTGTTGCCGAGAAGTTTGGAAGTAAGAGAAAGGGAAGAGGTAGGAACTGGAAATGTGGAGTAGTGGATAGGAAAAGACAGGTGGAACAGGGTAATGGGTTGGAAAAAAGGGAGGTGGATGCAGCCTCTGAAGCTGTCAGGAAAGATAGGACTGACCAGGAGGGGAGGGGTCAAATGAGGTGGGTAGGTTTGAGGCTCTGGTCATGGGGGATTCTATCGTTAGACATGTCGGTAAAGTGTGTGGAGGAAAGGGTACTAGGGTAGAGTGTTATCCAGGAATTAGGTTAAGGCAGATGTTGAGGAAAGTAGAAGAGATGGAGGAGGGAAAGCAGAAGGTGGTAGTGTTTCACGTTGGTACTAACAACGTAAGACAAACAGGTATAGGTACCAACATAGTTGGGGATGTGTGGGATCTGGTAAACGCAGCACGGATGATTTTAAGGAGGCTGAGATTGTTATCAGTGGAATACTGTGTAGGAGGGATACTGACTGGAAAGTGATTGGGGGTTTAAATGAGACTATGGAGTGGGTATGTGGGGAAACTGGGAGTGAAATTTCTAGATCGTAATGGGTGGGTAGGAGATAGGGATCTGGCTCAGATGGCCTTCACTTAAACCGCAGTGGTACATATAACTTAGGAAATTTGTTTGGAAGGGTTATAGGGAGGTACATTCAGGGAAACAGGGTGCGCTAGTGAGCGGTGTTAAGTGAACAGGGAACTGGAAATCAACTTGGGCTGACATAAAACTGTTAGTGCTCAACTGTAGAAGTATTGTAAAGAAAGGATTGGAATTAAGTAATTTAATAGATATATACTTACCAGATATTGTAATAGGAGTGGAATCATGACTGAAAAATGATATAATGGATGCAGAAATTTTGTCACGGAACTGGAGGGTGTATCGTAAAAATAGGATAGGAATGGTAGGAGGGGGAATATTCATTCTCGTGACAGAAGAATTTGTAAGTTACGAAAAAGTTAAAGATGACAAACACGAAATTCTAGGGGTAAGGCTCATTTCTAAAGATAATAGACAACTTGGTGTCTTAGGAGTGTACATACCAAGAAAAGGTAGCGCAGATGCTGATTCAGAATTATTTGATAAGATAATCAGCTATGTGGGAAACGATAAGGAAAGGAACGTGACCGTAGCGAGTGATCTCAATTTACCAAATGTCAATTGGGAAGGTAATGCAAACGACAGGAAGCATGACCAACAAATGGCAAATAAGTTAATATGGGAAGGGCACCTGATTCAGAAAGTGATGGAACCAACTAGAAGTAAGAATATTCTAGATGTGGAACTGGTAAAGCCAGATGAGCTCTATAGAGAAACCAAAGTAATAGATGGTATTAGTGATCACGAAGCTGTTTTTGTGGTAATTAAAAATAAATGTGAAAGAAAGGAAGGTCTTAAAAGTAGGACTGTTAGGCAGTACCCTATGGCTGATAAAACAGGCATGAGGGAATTTTTTAAAGTCACTATTATCGGTGGAAAATGGTAAATAAAAATGTAAACAGACTCTGGGATGGGTTTAAAGCAATTGCTGAGGAATGTGAAAATAGGTTTGTACCTTTAAAGGTGGTAAGGAATGGTAAATTTCCACTATATTATAACAGGGAAGTAAAGAGACTAAGAAGGAGGTGTAGGTTGGAAAGAAATAGAGTTAGAAATGGCTATGGAAGTAAGGAGAAATTGAAGGAACTTACTAGGAAATTGAATCTAGCAAAGAAGTTAGCTAAGGATAACATGATAGCAAGCATAAATGGTGACAACACTAACTTTAGTGAAAAATGGAAGGGTATGTATAGGTACTTTAAGGCAGGAACAGGTTCCAAGAAGGAGATTCCACGAATAATTAATGAACAAGGGGGTGTGTATTCAGTCAGCAGTATGTAAAGATTGTTGGTTTCAAGGATAATGTCCAGATAGAGGAGGTGACTAATACTAAAGAAGTATTAAAATTTACCTATGACAGCAATGACATTTACAGTAAGATACAAAATTCGAAAACTAGAAAAGCAGCTGGAATTGATAACGTTTCGGGGGATATACTAAAGACAATGGGTTGGGATATAGTACCATACCTGAAGTACTTGTTTGGTTATTGTTTGCATGAAGGAACTTTGCCAAACGAACGGAGAGTTGCTATAGTAGCCCCTGTATATAAGGAAAATGGTGATAAACATAAAGCTGAAAATTACAGGCCAGTCAGTTTGACATGCATTGTATGTAAGCTTTGGGAAACATTATTTCTGATTGTATTAGACATGTTTTCAAAATTAATAGCTGGTTTGATACAAGGCAGTTTGGGTTTAGGAAAGGTTATTCCACTGAAGCCCAACTTGTAGGTTTCCAGCAAGATATAGCAGATATCCTGGATTCAGGAGGTCAATTGGACTGTATTGCGATTGACTTATCTAAGGCATTTGATAGGGTAGACCATGGGAGACTACTGGCAAAAAATGAGTGCAATTGGACTAGAAAAAATAGTGACTGAATGGGTGGCTCTGTTTCTAGAAAATAGAACTCAGTGAATTAGAGTAGGTGAAGCTTTATCTGTCCCTGTAAATATTAAGAGGGGAATTCCTCAAGGCGGTATTTTTGGACCTTTATGTTTTCTTATATATATCAGTGATATGTGTAAAGAAGTGGAATCAGAGATAAGGCTTTTCGCAGATGATGTTATTCTGTACAGAGTAATAAATAAGTTACAAGATTGTGAGCAACTGCAAAATGACCTCGATAATGTTGTGAGATGGACAGTAGGCAATGGTATGATGATAAATGGGGATAAAAGCCAGGTTGTGAGTTTCACAAATAGGAAAAATCCTCTCAGTTTTAATTACTGCGTTGATGGGGTGAAGGTTCCCTTTGGGGATCATTGTAATTACTTAGGTATTAATATAAGGAAATATCTTCATTGTGGTAATCACATAAATGGGATTGTAAATAAAGGGTACAGATCTCTGTACATGGTTATGAGAGTATTTAGGGGTTGTAGTAAGTATGTAAAGGAGAGGGTATATAAGTCTCTGATAAGACCCCAACTACAGTAAGGCTCCAGTGTATGGGACCCTCATAAGCATTACCAGATTCAAGAACTGGAAAAATCCAAAGAAAACAGCTCGATTTGTTCAGGGCGATTTCCGACAAAATAGTAGCGTTACAAAAATGTTGCAAAGTTTGGGCTAAAGGAGATGAGCTACTCGACTAAGTGGTATGTTCTGTGCTGTCAGTGGAGAGATGACGTGGGAGGACATCAGTAGACGATTAAGTTTGGATGGTGTCTTTAAAAGTAGGAAAGATGAAGATAAAGTTGGAATTCAGAGGACAAATTGCGGCATATATTCGATTATAGGAAGGGGAGATAGGGATTGGAAAAACTTAGCAAGGGAGATCTTCAATAAATTTCCAATTTCCTTGCCATCATTTAAGAAAAGGCTAGGAAAACAACAGATAGGGAATCTGCCACCTGGGCTACTACCCTAAATGCAGATTAGTAGTGATTGATTGATTGATTGATTGATTGATTGATTGATTGATTGATTGATTGATTGATTGATTGATTGATTGATTGATTGATTGATTGATTGATTGATTGATTGATTGATTGATGTTTGTTTTGAGAACAGAAGTTGACCCGGATTCATGTATGCGTGTGTGCATGAGATTGATTGCTGTGTGCCTACCGAGACCTTTTACTCATGTCGCTTGATTAACATTGCGATTGAGCTCATGTTATTTTATTTTACCGCGTGTTCTGTATAATTCATCTCCACTTCATAGACTTGGTATGAATACAAGCTAACAACGCGATTGGCCTGTTTCTGTGTGTTTTGGTGTTAGTGACACTCCGTCTCTTTAAAATGGACCACTTTCTGATTCGTATTGTCTGAGCTCGAGAGCGGTTGTTTATTTTGTTATGTGCTGTGCTTGACGTTCTTATACGACCCTTTATTTCGGCGACCTAACCCCTTGGTCTCTGTGTGAGCGTGTGTGGTTCTGACGCTTGATTCGTGATACTTTTCGTGCCCTGATTTACTTATTGTTCGTTTCACACTGCTGTCATTGGCTTTCTTGACCTATTTTCTAGTTTAGTATTTTTTATTCTTTGCGGGTTGCCTTTCCATATTTTTTAGTTGTTTGGCGTGAAACCATGGTAACTTCCCCTTTTCTCTTATGAGCTCGGTGCACCCTTCCCTCTTCTTCCGTTTTTGGCTCTTTTACTTAATGATATTGTATTCTCGGTGGACGTGATTTTTTATTGTTGAGAGTTTTATGTCTTATCTGAGGAATTGTAAGTGAGAATGTTATGATTAGGGTATGTACTCCCTAAACATATGACTGTTTAGACCCGATGTGCTACAATGAAATGTTTTGTACCCACGTGAATTCATATTCTTCAATTAATTAGTATAGATGCCAAGTCCTTATACCAAACTTTTCGTCACGTCTTTTATGAAAGTAAGCGTGTGTGAAGGTGCTATAATCAGAGTCTGGTGTATTTTGATTATGGGCCACATATTATTAATATTACCTATTTAATTTTTGTCCCCCTTGTTTTACCTATGCAACCTTTTTTAATTTCCACTCCATAATAAATTTAAGTTCTTGTCCTTATTACTGTTATATTTTTATTTCTTTGCATCTCTTATACATTTGTTATTTGTAAGAGGCCCGGGTCCATTTCCTGGCAGTTTTTTGCTATGTTTGACCAAATCCACCGCACTGGGTCTTCGTAGTGTTCCTAGTGCCAGTTCAGTATGCTCAACACATTTTATGAGCGATGATTAGAGAACGACGTTATTAGGTACGTAAATGAGTATACAAATGATTACTAGTACGCCTATAGTCTATTTAACATTAAATGTGTTAAAGTGTGTGTTGAGGTACAGCAGAGAAGTACATGCCCCTTGCAATTATATTATCGTTCGAATAACTATGAATATTTTGATTTTGTAGGTGAACGTTCGCGGTTGAAAATACGTGCAGTGCCATATGTATTTCCCTGGATTCCTGACACCGTGTCAGATATAAAGGTGAGAGAGGTAAGGGCACATAACGGAGGAAAGTAGGAGGATGATCTGATAACAAGGCAAAACACAGCCGTGTTTCTGGACACAAATGACTTACCTATAGCTGCATTTGAAGAGTGTCAGTCATTTAGTGTTAACGAAAATATGAACCTTCCATTATCGATGGGTACCAGTAACTTATTTAGGGATGTTTCATGCCAAACCAAACACAGTGGGGGTGTACTTGATATTGAAAGACTTCTAACAATATTTGGTGCAGTGCAACTCTTCACAGATTTTGACAACAGAGATCATTTTAATTTTAATTTAGTGCTTCAAGCCCTGTCTGCAGGTATTTCCTATTTCACCAGAATACTGTTTCTTTTTAAGAATGATGAAATTGAGAAAGGCCAAAACAGATAAGGAACTTGCATGTGATTTTGGTTGAAATGTAACAACGGTAGGCCTAATTTTTTCTGTATGGAAAATTTTATGTATTGCCAGTTCAAAGAATTAAATATTTGGGTTGATCTGAAGTCTGTGAGGGAAAACGCTCGTATGGAATTTAAGAAGCAATATCCTAACACAAGAGTAATTTTAGACTGTACTGAAATTCCAATAATGATGCCTAAGGGTTTTAGTGCCCAACAGGAAACATTTTATACGTACAAAAACTGTAACACTGTGTAGGTACTGATTGGATTAAATCCATTAGGATTTGTGTGTCTTATATCAGACGCGTATGGTGGATCAGTATCAGACAGGCAGTTGATTATAACATCTAGTATTATTGACTTGTTGGAAGAAGGTGACTCAGTAATGGTTGACCAAGGATTTCAAATTCAAGACCTACTTTGCTCAAAGGTAGTAAGTGTAAGTATTCCACCCTTCTTGAAAGGAAAATGGCAGTTCTTCACCATGGAAAATACCATGACAAGGAGAATTGCCTCCAAATAATACACATTGAAAGGCCTCTAGGCTTAGGGAAAACATACCAAATTTTACAAACAAAGCCTCACATAAGCAAAGTTCCTTTGTCAGGTTACATGTTACATGTTATGCAATTTCAGGAGATCAATCATGTGAAGTATATATATATTTACAATAAAACGAAGCCTACTAAAGCAAAACATGGTAGGAGGTCTATATTATGTTACAAGTGAGCAGTTGCTGGAAGCATGATATAAAAACAATCTTAATTGTTCATTTATACCAAAAGCTCATGGACCTAGTTCTCCATTAAAGCTGGAATAAAGTAGGTACTCATAGTAAAATTTCTCAAGCTTTGGTAGAATTTCTTCAATAAACTCCTCATTACTCTCAATGTTTATGATTACCATATCAACAGCTGTGTAGCCAGAAAAATTACAGAACTGTCTATAAGTGATAAACATCTGTCCTTGCACTGGAAAAGAATAGTTGTGTGACTGCTTTAAATGTATGCCATATTTGTCCTCATTTAAATAAGGTACAATACTGACAGACACTTTGTCATATTCATGGCTTGGGAAAACTTTCAGTTCCAGCACTCTGTCATTCCCAATGAATACATCACAATTTGCTGCTAGAGAGTTTTTGGTGCGATGAATAATCAACCCACATTTGGATACACTATGATCTGTAATTTCTTCATACCTCATCTTTGCCAGGCATTTCTTACCCAAACTCCACTTAATAAATTTATTTTGGTATTGGCTATCTGCAATTATTGAATGGGCCAAAGTTTTGGCATCTCTAGTGTCGCATATTCAACCAAAATAACTTGCAGTTAGCCTGTACTTCCTTTCCTTGTACCATAGTGCACATCTAGATTGCCCTCTTGTTTCCCTTTCTATATCTTTTATGGAATCCTCAGAGACAGACACTAACTCAGAGAAATAATTTAAAGCCTGTTCCATAAAAATGATCATGTGCAACAGACAAGATGTTAACATTTGATTTGGGAAGTGATGACAAATAAGACAGTTTCATTCCTGAATTTTCAATTAAATGTCTCACAAATTATTCATAATCTTAATCTTACTCGTTTCTGAGTGAGGCTGGTCTTGGATCAAAATATAACCGTGAACCTGTTGCAATGGGCAGATTTGAAACTTTTAAGGGACTTCTATGTACTTTCCTTTTTCGTGCAGCTGGTGAAATGTTTGTAAAACGTCAGTTGGAGTTTCTGAACATTTTATCAAACCAGTTTTGCTTAAGTATTCAAAGGCACAACAAAAGGCAACAGTATACTTACAACAGGCTTTGGGTCCAATACATCCTACACACTCACAACCCTCTGCTAGAATGCCAGAACCACGGCGATATAGTATCAACTTAACAGTGTAATCTCTGCTTTTGGTGAACTTTGATCTCACAGAAGAGAGTACAAATACCCCATCATTCTCAAACACACACTTAATGATTTTAATGAACCTTTCATGAAATATATTATATCCGGCATCACACAACGACTTGTAATTCTTCATTGGAGCTCCATCGATCTCGGATTTTTTGAAAAGGAAGTAGTCCATCAAGTGAATATGTGATCATTTCACATGAGGCAGAAAGGAGATTGATACATCTTTAAAGTTCATGTCACTTGAAAATATACTGGTAACCCTATTTTCTGTTGGTGTCTCCGTTGTCAGATGTATTCCCATTATCATATAATCCCGCAATCTAAATTATAATTATCTATAATTACAATTATACATAATTATAGTACCAGTGTGTACGGTACTGATTATATCCCTGTATTTATTATTTAAAATACTTTCGCACAGAGAGCGTGTAAAACATCTCTATCGTACCTTTGACAAAGCTCTTGTTTATTACTACCAACTCTCCCCGCTCGCTTCCTCAACTCTTCTTTTAAAGTGATCATATTCATTTTATCTATATTCAGATAATTATTAAATACAGCACTATTGGCATCATCCATATTCTTTCATAACTTTGCTATGCATAACCTATGCCTAGTCACGTACTACATGTATTGAAAACAATCTCATTATTCTCCGAGTAGTACACTTACGCCATCTAGCGGCAAATAATTGCATATGATAACCCTATTTCCTCAAAGAGATCATACTGAATATTTCAGCAAGAGTAACCAAACCCACACATTTTCAAAATATGGCGTCGTCTGATTGTAGCGGTGGAAAGACATTAGTACGGAAAAAGTGTTATATTTCAGGAATATCTATATTCGGAAGCTGTTCTCTCAGATTCTGAAGATGTATATATTCCTCGCACATCTGAAGAAGAATATTCTGAGAAAGAGTCATCTGGCGTACGTATTACGTTTTCTTTTATATTATGGCATAGCACTGCATTGTTGAAATATTTGCCCAGTTAATGTTGCATTGTGTGCTATAACCAAAGTTATTTATCTAACTATTATGGAACGTGTAGTTAATATATTTAGTATATATGGAGGTGCATATTTGTATATTAAGCTTATACAACATGCTAGATTAAACATAGACTTTATAACTCTTGAATAAGTAGCATAGTATTCTGCAGTGGACATAGCACTGTCCTGCCGAAATTTTGTTCCAAGTATTTATAGTCTCTCAAAGCCACTGTTTAATTGGTATGCAAAATAATAACCATATGCAGATTGTTGACAGTCTGTTTTACTTACTGAGTAAATTGACACAATATCTACATGAGATATAATAAATTTAAAACTGTTATTCTGTACCGTTTAACCTATATTTTTTGGCTTTTTTACAGAAATAATCAAAGTGGTGATGTTCATTTCCATGAAAAGAATTAAACTACCATTAGACCAACCATCGTGACACCAATGAAGATTAAGAAAGCTCGTTGGAGAAACAGAAATCCAAACAGTACCCAAAAAATGAAGAGGCAAGTAAGAAGAAACAAAGGTTATCCCCACGTCAGTGGCAGTACAAAAAAGAGTTACTCGGCATATATCACATTAAATCACACTTTTATTATATATTGCCTAATATTTAGTAAGTAATAGATAATTAAAAAATATCTTTCTTTACTGAAATATTGTGCTAAGTTGTGAGGCAGGAAAGTGCTAAGCCACCATTATTCGCGCATGCCATCATTTAATTGCAATTTACGTAAGGTTTTATACAAACAAAACATGTAATAACTGACATAGACCAACATAAGTAAAATTATTTAAAGTAAAATACGAAAATCTGATTTATAGAATTTATAGAAGCTTTAAAAAGCAGAAAGACAAAAGTGTGGCGTAACACTACTTTGCTCCGAGTCCTTCAATTTACAGCAAATTTTACTGTTGATTTGTGTGAATGCAATTATTATCCTCCATTTAAGGACAAAAATTACAAAGAAATTTCGTTGATACGTTTCGTTCGCTTAACCAAACAACTGCACAATGACAACTGTAGATTTTTGCTAAGAAGAGGAAGCCATATAAGAAACTGTTGAAACAAAAACAGTCAGAATATTTAGAAAATCAATAAAAACAACATGCTGAAGATGCACTACAAAACCCGTACATTGCACTGAAGAAAAAAATATAAAACTTCAAACACTGAAATTCCGATAAACACATGGGAAGAGTATTTTTAACAACTACTGGACCAAAAATTCAGTAAATCAACTCTCCAAATTAGAAAATCACAAACAACTGAAACAGATTTAATAACTCTAGCAGAAATTGAACCATCTTTGATACAAAGAATAATAAATCAGCTGGCCAAGATGGAGTATATAATTTAAAATTAATGAACACCGCCAATACACGTTCACACATATTGTTTCTGATATTCAACTAACGTACTTCATAATTGGAGGCTATCATATATACAAATGCTGTACAAAGGAAAAGAAGACCGATACTCATACGGAGGAATTGCCCTGCAAAACAACATCTGAAGAAATATTTTCCAGCATCGTTATACCTAACTCATCAAAGAGATAGAAACAGATATTCCATAACAATTATTTGTTTTAGAAAATAATGAGGTAGTGTACACTCAAAAAGAAATATTGTAGGGGACATAGAAGAAGCGTTACGAATGGCAAGAAGGAAACTGTATGCTATTTTTGAAGATTTCATTAAGGCTTTCGATCTATTGAGCAGAAAAATGTTAAAGGCATTAGAAAACATGTTCGGCAAGGGCAACCCATTGACAGTTATTATTAATAACATACCGGTACTCGAATTTAGCGAAATTGAAATGAAATACGTGTTGGCAAGTTCAAAACACATAATACAAACAAATGGTGTTCCATAAGGTGACCCTGACGGTCTGATACTGTCGAATATAGCTACTGCAGATATCATCAAGATATTAGACAGTAACACAGTATCAATGTATATATATGCAGACATCATAGTTCTAGGATCACACAACAGAGTAGACCTACAAACTACCAATGACAGGTTACAAATGTATGTGGACGACAATAGACTGAAAATTAACTCTGATAAGACAGTTCTAATGATATTCAGAAAAGGTCCCTATCGGTGGCATGTGCTGGGATCGAGACGTGGGCTACCACTAGACCTAGGTTACCCCTTTTCTATATTCGGTCTAGTAAATGTCAAGCCCTAAGCGTTCTGACCTGCAGCCAATAACCAAGGGAGAAGAATGCTGTGTTGTCAAGGCTACCGGTACTGCTACTTCCCTGGCCTCTGCTACTGTCAATAATCAACACCTGATCGGTGGAGATGGTAGCCTACGGTTTAGCAAATTAAATTCGGGCTTTGTGGCGAAATGGAAAGAATGCTTGCGTTTGGCCAGGTTCAATTCTCAGAATCAACCCCCTCGTACTCTTAATTCCCCTGGCTTGGGGACTAGGTGTTTATCACGTCCCCACCATTCATTTTATCCTCATTAAGTCACCACCTAGCCTATACCTAGGCCATGCACCATTATTATTATTATTATTATTATTATTATTATTATTATTATTATTATTATTATTATTATTATTATTATTATTCTTTTCGTTGCAGCAACTTCCATTGTTTTCTCAAGTTCTTTCTCCTTCCTCTTTCGCTAGTATTCCTTCATCCGTTGGCTTTCTCGTGCTCGTTCTTCTGCCGAGAATACTCTATTCTTCCTCGTTTTCTCATCAGCTATGTTTTTAACATCCGCAACTCTCTGCCTGAAGATTTTTCTGTTTGTTATATTTTCTGCTGTGATCCCACACTTTTCTTAATCTCGGTGGATTTCTTTAACCCATGAGACTTGTGTCTTCCTGTTCTCCTAGAAGGTGAGAATCCTGTTGGCGAGTCCCTCCGATCCCATCCTTTTAATATGTCCGTAGAACGTCAATCTCCTCTTTTTCATCGTGGTGGTGATGTTTTCGAATTGTTGGTATAGTTCTCGGTTTGGTCTCATGCTAAACATAAACTTGTCTGATGATTTTATGGGTCCAAGAACCTTTCTTTCTTTTCCAGATCTGAGAGTCCCTTCGTGGCTATTGTCTGAGCTGCGTGTAAAAATTCAGATTTGACTATCGTGCTATAGTGCTTGAATTTGGCTGGTAGGAGAGTGACATAGATTTGTAGGTGTTCTGACATAATCTAAACGCAATTTCCATCTTTCTTGCACGTTCTTGAATTGCTTCTTTCTCATTCATGATTGGAATTAAAATCTCTCCTAGGTACTTGAATTTTGTAGCCCTTTTGACGTCACCGTACTTCGTCCTCATTGTCCAGGTTGGGTCAGTGGTACTTATGTTCACGTACTCCGTCTTCTCAAAAGATATTTGCAATCCTGTTTTGTCTGCTGTTTCTTTGAAGACTTCAATCTGCTTAATTGCAATTTGCAAATTCTCTGCAAAAAAGACTATCATCTGCAAATGAAAGGCATTCAAATTTAAGCCCAGTTCTCTTGTAAGCTAATCTAATTCCATTTGGAAAGTTGAATTTGCTCATTTCTTTTCGCCATTCCCGGATAAATTTCTCTGAAACATAGTTGAACAAAATTGGAGAGAAGCCATCTTCTTGTCTCAAACCTGTTTTGATTTCAAAGGGCTCTGACAGTTCTCCTAAAAATTTCACCTGCGATCGTGTGTTTTTTAGTGTTTGATGAATCAAGGTTGTTGTCTTATTGTCTATTCCAAATTCCTTAAGCACTTCCATTAGTGTGTCCCGGTCTATGGAGTCATATGCTTTTTTGAAATCCATGAATGTCATTATCACTTTCTTATCTGCTGCTAATGTCTTACTTTTGATTAAGGTCTTAATGGTAAAAATCTGTTCCGCACATGACCGCCCCTTTCGAAAGCCAGCTTGATATTCTACTAATTGTTTATCTATATGTCCTTCTATCCTACGCTTGAGTGCTATAGAAAGTATCTTGTAGGCTAGTGGCAAAAGTGATATCCCTATATAGTTATTGACATTCGTTCTGTCTCCTTTCTTGTGCAGGGGGTGGATGATAGTCTCCCTCCCTTCATCTGGGATCTCTCCTGTGGACCAGATCTGTTGAAAGAGTGTTTCAAGTTGGTCCAGAAAGTTATCCTCTGCATATTTCAGAAGTTCAGCCACAATTGAGTCATTGCCAGATGCTTTATTATTTTTCAAGCTTTTGATGATCTCTTTTATATCGTTCTTATCATGCGGGGTTGATTCATGCAGTGCACTTTCTGGTTTCTGGAACGTCCATTTTTCTTGAGGTGGATCACAGTTGAGCAGTTCTTTGAAATATTTAGCCAAGTGTTCACAGTTCTGTTTGTTGCTCATAATCAGCTTACCTAGATCATTTTTGAAACAAATGTTGGGTGACGAGTAACCTCGAAGTTTTGTCTTAAACGTCTGATAGAAGTTCCTGGTGTTGTTTTTCTTGATATTCTCTTCTATCTCTCTCAGCTGGTCTCTTTCGAATCTTCTTTTGGCACCCTTGAACACCTTTGCTGTCCTTTTCCTTTGGATCTTAAATTCTTCGAAGTTCTGTTTGTTGGAGTTGCACTTGTTCCAAGCTTCTGGTCGTCTTCGTAGAGCATCTTCACACTCATCATTCCACCAAGGATGTTTCTTCTTCTTAGCAAGAAAAACTGTTTGTTTCGCTGCTTCCTGCATCTTTAGAGCCATTTTGTTCCACTCATAGGACTCCAACGTGTCGAGTTCTTTCTGATATTTCACTACTATTTCTTCGCTGACTTTGAGTTCTTCAATTCTGTACTTCTGTACTCTGAGGGGTTTCTTTCTACGGTTACAAAGTGTGGGCTTCACTTTTATCCTTGTTAGATAGTGGTCGGAATCAAAATTAGTACCTTTTTGCACTCTGACATTCATTATTTCCTTCGGGCTGTTGGCCGCTACATTGTAAATTTGGAATTCTCCTAACATGGAGTTAGGTGATCGCCATGTCATCATCCGCTTGGGAGCTCTCTTGAATTGAGTGGACATTATTTTATGCCAAATGATTCATAAAAATCTATCAGACTTTCACCATTTCTGTTAGTCCTTTTGTGAGCCGTGTATGTCCCAACGATGTTTCGAAATTTTTTCTCTTTTCGAATCTGAGCATTAAAATCTCCCATCAAGATCTTGACACGTTCTTCTAGGGTTCTGAACAGTTCTTCTTCAAGTTGTAACCAAAATTCTTCTATTTTATCTGGATTCTTTCTGTTATCTTCATTAATCGGAGCATGAACACTGAAGATGGAGAACAATTTGTTTCCATTTTTGAGAGTTAGTACAGACAGTCTGGGAGATGGAGATCTGAAGTCTACTATAGATTCTGTTTATAGAGTTGTGAATGAAGGAGACTGTCCCGAGTATTAACACTGGATTCTTGGTTTTCTCTGACTTCTTAACTTGATAGCTGGCCGTCCTTTCAGTATTCTGTAGTTACCAATAGCCGACACTTCATCTGAAATAAATCGTTTTTCTTGGACCGCTAGAACTTTGATCTTATATTCATCAAGTACATTGATCAGTTCCTTTTGTTTACCAACTTTCAAAAGGGTGTTTACAGTGAGTGTGCCAAAGAAATGCTTTTCTTTCGTTCTGAGTTTGCGGGGTGATGGATCCTCCGACTGATCCAAACATGATGGTGTAGGGCCCCCAGAATCCTTTGCCCTACTTGAACCAGAACTCAGGCCCCGGATTTTACCGGCTGGGGTACTAGAATCCGTACGTTTTGTCATAATGTTAGTTGCGTGGTTTTTTGTTTGTGGGATAGGGTAGAACTCCATCCAAAAGGTAAAACCAAGTTGGTGAGCCCTGGTGTTTTAGAACAGCCGTCCCTAACATGGAATCCGAAGCTGACCAGGAAGCCGCCCGATTGGGGAACAGTCGCGCCTGGGTTTTAAGCCGATTGTCTTTTCGGGGTGTGTTCCCTTAGGTTCTTCCGCTCTCTGTGCCGTTGGGAAATAGATTCCTCTTCCGCCGCTGAGACCGTTGACCAGTTTCGCCTAGTAACCCTAGGTAGGAGCCCTATAACATGGTGCTACCATCCGGAGCCAGATGGACCCTGTTTTTTTACGAGGTAGATACTCCTCCCGCTCCTCCTTCCTCATCACTTGCAAAGTGAGGCCCCGGGCTTGCGACCGTCATTAGCGGAGTTATTATTATTATTATTATTATTATTATTATTATTATTATTATTATTATTATTATTATTATTATTATTATTATTATTATTATTATTATTATTATTATTATTATTATTATTATTATTATTATTATTATTATTATTATTATTATTATTATTATTATTGATATAGTTACGGAGTTTTCGTGGTTTAGAGAGAGGAGAAGGGAAGTGTGGGCTTGAATGGGTCTATCTACAATATCAAAGATTCTTTTAAAGCCTAGAATAAAGGATATACTTCTTTTCAGAAAATCAAACTTAACAACAGTGTATCAGGTACAATGACAATTTTGGTACAAATGCAGAAAACCCCAAAATAGGGAATTTAACACTTTTGGGCTTCAAGCCCCTAATTTACAACTTTACAGTGTCGCCAATCTAGCCTTTACATCGACACCAAATTCCAGAGCACTTTGCTCCAAACGTTACAACTACGGCCATCCAAAGGCCCCACACAATATTACATAAATACCAGAAAATACCTCACATGCTCTCCAAATTTAACCAAGGAGACTGCGCTCCCAATTTCTTACAGCCTGACTCAAGGCAACATTACACAAAAAATCTTACATTTTCTGGCCTCTCTAGGCCCAACATACAATTTAAAACTTTTTGTACACAGGGTTATCTATTACCCAAACTACTGGGCCTTCCTGGAAAAGAAGGACGGGTTAAATTACTGGCCCGAACACAAAATGTATGGAGGCGTACTCTTGCGCTCCTTGAAAACTCGGTTTAAAACCCTACTTGGACTTGTGGCACGATGATGCAGATGCTAATCGCACACTACCGAGGTGACTAGAAGAACAAGTTACTTGTTAATTTACAGGAGAAGAACAGTTACAAAAACGTAGTCGCCTCAAGATAAATTGAAGGGGAACACGATAGGGTAACGCACTCTCTCTCCCCGATTTACTTTTTAAGTCTTTATGAAATTTTACATTAGCCGAAAGAAAGTTTACATTTTTAAGAAATGGAAGATTACAGAGTTCGAAATTAGAACCTTCCCCTCGTGTAAGTCTGCGGAGATAGCTACCGAGATTTAAAACTGGTGGCCATTACCTGGGCTGCTTTTCTACCTGCCGAAGAATGGATTATCCAATAAAAATGAGAGGGTGTGTCCGGATTTAGTCCAGAGCCTTCTCGAAACATCCCCTCGGGTATACGAGCTGCGGCTTTTCAAGCTACCTTGTCTTGTTGATCGTCGGAGTTCTGAATGTGTTTGTTAAGACAATTTCTTATATTCAGCACACAATGAAAGAGAAGTACATCCGAACTAATAATGTTATTGGATTTACATCCCACTAACTAATTATTTACGGTCTTGGGAGACACCGTGTTGCCGTAATTTAGTCATGCAATAGTTCTTTTACGTGCCAGTAAATCTACCGACACGAGGCTAGCGTATTTGAGCACCTTCGAATACCACGGACTTAGCGAGGTTCGATCCTGCCATCTTAGGGACAGCAGCCGAGCGCCTTAACTGTCTAAGCCACTCAGCCCATGTACGCCAGAAATGATTGTTGACCCAATGAACGGCTCTGTTAATTGTAACATAATGTTGACATATTTCATAGCAGCACTTCGCACAATAATGGTAACATTATGAATGAAACGTTCAGACACAAAAATATAATAGGTTTTTACCCACTAGACAACATGAGCGCAAAAACTCTATTGAATCTAAACATAGATATTTAACCACATTGACGAGCTTCAGTTCGGTGTAGTCTCCTTTAAAACAGATTACCACAGCGTGAATCGGAAGGTATTGGTAGTGTAAAACCCGGGGTGGCTCATTCCCGACTCCCGCGCTTTGCTTCCAGCGTAGCACCGCCTCATGCTGATGTCACGTGGAGGTCTCCTGTCGGCAGCTGTTGCGGTGAACGATAAGGAACTCGCTTTCAGTATAGATCTATTTTGTGATACGCAGTCTTGTAACATTTTTCGTGTTGTGTTAAAGATGAGTAAGGTTTCTAAATATATAGTTAATTGTGCTATGGCACAATGTACTAATTGGGGATCGGAAACAACTGGTGTCTTGTACCACAGATTTCCAAAACGTGAGGAGATTAGGCGAGTGTGGGTGTTGCGCTGTAAGCGAAGTGACAAATTTAATCCTGATAATGCCAGAGAATGTTCCATACCTTTTCGTCAAGAGGATTATGAACGAGATTTAAGAAATGAACTACTGGGATTACCGCATAGAAAAATCTTGCAGGCAGATGCTGTTCCGTCTCTGTCCATTGCAAATTGGCATGGATTTAGAACTTCGTGTTCAACAACTAGCACCGTTCCCAGCGAAACAGCAGAGCAGGCGGGCCTATCTGTCTACTACTTTTCATACAATATTTAATAAATCGTAATAAATTTGACCAGCTACGTTGAAGTATGAATAAAATAATTCTGTCGTGCTACGGTATTGTATACTGGCTAGGGTAGCTGACTTTCGTTTAGAAGGCTTGGGTTCGATTCCTGGTACTGGATTTTTTAATCTTTTTACTTTGTTCTGTTGTTTGCCAGCAGAATGTTTTATGTTAGAACACCGAGTTACGACAGTATATTAAACAACTATCCATATACTTCGAACGTTAATTAGGCTTATTTTACTTAACGATCGTAGTTTCGATTTTATATATGTTTAAAACGTGATCACTCATAAAGTTTTATCTTCATTTTACAGATTTCCAGTGATAGAGATTTGCGTCATGAAGTTAGGAGCGTGAAGAAGCGGGCGCTGTTAACATTAGAGAGTTTGTCAACTTTGACCAGGCGACTAGCACTGAATCGCTTCAAAATGAGATCTTAAAACTCCATAAGCGGGTGGTGATTTTGGAAAAGGAAAACGCGATTTTAAGACGAAGCGAGGCTGCTCTAAAGAAGCTCAAGGGGCCTAGGTATCTAGTCTCAAAAAGATGACAACCGTCTCCGCCGAACGTGAAGGAGAGTGCACACAGAGAGGAAGTAGTTGAGATTCTGTCAAAATGTTTTACCCAAGGCAGATTCGATGTCTCTTAAGAGGCAATAAACGAGTGAAATGCTCCTCGGAGGACATAGCAAATGCTTTGTCTTTGAGATCGCTTTCCAGAAAAGCATATGATTATTTGAGGAACAGGAACATTCCTTTACCATGTCGGTCAACCTTATAAAAATGGATTCGGTGCTTTAAATGTAGGCCCGGAATTTTAACAGAAGTGCTATATCTGTTGGAAGGAGTCTAAAAAGATCGCGGCTTTTACATTTGATGAAATGAATATAGGCGTACGAATTTCATACGATTCATCTGATGACCGCATACTAGGGCCTTACAGCAATGTCCAGGTAGCGATGGTTCGAGGGCTCTTTGCTGCATGGAAGTAACCCATTTTTTATGATTTCGACGTAACAATGATGTCAGAGTTGTTAAGAAACATAATTAGTAAACTTGAGGCTTGTGACATTCATATTGTCTCAGTAAGTTGTGACATGAGGGGCAAAAATGCCAAAGTGTGGAAGGAACTAAACGTACTGTACACAAGAACAAGAGCTTTTTTTACCAATCCAGTGGATGATAAAAGTAAGGTGTGGGTGTTCTGTGATGTACCCCACCTCTTGAAATTATTGAGATACCACTTTTTATATGAACGTTTGACGTTAGCTGATGGTTCAGAATTTCAGAAGAAGACAACAGAACACCTATTACAAAATCAAACAGGGGACCTATCAACTACACATCATATTAATGAGGTTCATCTGAGTGTAAAGGCAGATCCCGTCTGAATGTGAAAATGGCTGCGCAGTTATTTTTCAGGCGCACAGCTCTGGCAGTGCGGTATTCTTTAAACAAGGACGCTGAAAGCAACTTCATCGAGCTAGTCAATGACACCTTCGACGTGTTGAACTCCAGGGCACCTAAAGATGAAAAGACTCTTCTTAGGAGTGGATACGGCTTAAACTTAAGGAGCCAGGAAAATATTCTGAAGTGCTTTCTGGAGGTGATTATACAAGTGAGATTTGGTAAACGGAAAACTTTACTTCCGTTTCAGAATGGGTTCATAATACCTATAAAATCTGTATAGTGAGCTACGTTTATAGGTACATCATTTTAAGAATGCATAATTTCGTGACATACATGTATACAATTTACAGCAACGTTTCCAGAAACTGTTTTTCACTCGTATTGTGTTACCGATCGCTAATTGCATGTATTCAGCACCTAAGTTAATATTAGTCGGCCGTTATTATACACTCATTTTTATTGCTATCCCGGAGATTTATTGACCACGGAACGACGTGTCAGTGATCCCAATCTCCTTATGCTTTGAGTGAACATGTCCCTATATTTTTAATTATTCCAACGCGCCATTAATTGCGATTTAAAATTGACTATATTATCATTGCTTCCCCACAAGGAGAGCTCTAGGTTGGGTACGCCAACATGGCGAACCGCGCGCTCAACTTGGCGTACTTTCTCCTGCAGCGGAGAGCTGCCATCAGCGATCCATTTATAGAGATCGGTGAGATTTTCACTCCTACTAGTGATCATTGTCCTAAAGTACTTTCTAAATAGTTGCTTTACTTGCACATACTAAGATACGATCCCTACATGGTAATAACCAAACAGTTTTACCAGGTTTAAAATCTGTGAGATAAAATGTTTATTACTAATCATAAATAAGAGGTTCTGATAAAGAAGTGGACCCAAGTCTAGACATTCCGGTGGATCATGACGTTGAAATTTCTATCACTGATACTGCTGGAAGTCCGAAAGTTGGTAACTGTAAAATTAACTCTTATTCGATAAGAAAATATTGTTGAAATTGTTCATAAACCTCTTAAGTGTACGTGCTGACATTTTTATGGCTATGCTGTGGTAAAGACAAATACCGTATTTTGTTGTATTACAGATCTTGGAAGTACTGAAAGAATTAGAAGACGCCCTAGCAGACAGGACAGTGAGATACATAAGCGGCACGAAGAGCTGCGTAAGATGCGTCTGGACTTCCTTCGCATAGAACACGAAGAGAAGATGTCAATAATGCAGAGAGAGAGAGAAATGCAAGAGGAAGTACACAAAATGAAAATAGACGTTTAAGAAGTATTAAAGAACAAAATATGCTCAATGCCCGCAGAAAACTCAGTCAACGTTGTGACTTACTTAGATCACGCGAGTGAAGTGTGTGAAGTTGTATCTGAAACGGCGGATTGAAATTTCGAGCAATGTGTAAATATTTTCACCCCATATTGTTTACCAGTTTTGTCAGTAATTTCATATAAAGTATGTTTATTTACAGTTTAAATATTATTATATTATTTAGTTCACATTTTATTTAGTTTAATATAGAGCAAAATGTTCTCATAATACTGTCTTTATTTACAAGGGAACATGGAAAAATGCACTAGGCCTAACTGGTTTTCACAATCATGAAAAGTAATCATTTATAATAGCTCGCCGAATGGCATTTCCTGCTATATTTTCTTCGTGATTCACATATTGAAGGTTTTCGTTGTTATTGAAAAAGTCTCTTTCTTCATACACATCGCCTACATCCAGAGCGATATTGTGGAGGACTGCCTTAGCTACTATTGCGTTGCCGCATGCTGTAGGCGTGAAGCGCATTTCCTATTCAAGGATTTGGAATCTTTTTTTCCACACTCCAAAAGTGCGTTCCACAACATTGTGGGTTTTTGCATGAGCAGTGTTGTACCGGTGTTCAGCGGGTGCACCCACGATGTGTGGGAAACCTGCCAACGTGAAGAATTTCCTTTTATTTTCAGAACATTCATCGTCATTTGCAGGCATATGTATGTACCTCTCTCTTAACCTCACTATTGCTCTAACCACGCGATGAAATATACGGCCAGCAGTCGTGCGGTGAACGTTTATTAGATCACCGGCAACTAACTGAAATGTTCCAGTACGAAACACTCGCAGGGCGTACAACAACTGTAATTTGGGAGATACAGCTGAATTTCTGTCTGAATGTTGTTGTAAATTATCTACAAGTAGATTTAGGCTAGAAGGAAGGTAAAGGATTCCTTCCTAAGACCAAAACGTTCCTTAAACTCTCTCTCCGTGTACATATCATACGGATCTCGCCTTTCACGCACTGTACGCACTATTATATTCCCGTCGTTTTCTCCGTTGAGATCGTCAATATAATCCAAGTAATCCATAACCAAGTTTGAAACGTCTTCCTCTCGTATACGATACTTAGTCAACAAGTCTGATCCTAGCTTACTCCACGCACGACGTGAGAGTAAATTCTAACCTATATTCGTGCGTTATTTACTTCTTTAGTAATATACTACAAGATGGTGCTCTTCAACATTTTACTCTTGTAGTAATTTACTCCAGGAGTATATGAAAGGACTAAAATACTTCGGAAGTAATTTACTCTCGTATGGAAGTCGCCAAATGCTGACTTCAGGAGTATTTTACTACAGAAGTAGAACTTACTCTTGGTTGGTGCACGCCACCCTGGAATTGGGTGTTAGTTAAGTACCGAGCCCAATCAAATGTCAGGATGTAGAAGTAGAAGAAGAAGAAGACTTACGTTTAGGATGCATGAAGTAGCAGAAGAAGAAGAAGAAGATGTAAGTGTGCCCTGTGCCGATACTGCCGATGCGTGTATATACGGAAAGCGGATGCTTTTGAAGTTTATGCTTCCTATGATATGCAATAAATGTGAGGGTGAAGTACTTTTATTTTACGTTGGTGAATTAATTTTTTTAGTTTACGTGTCCTTAATTCCCAACTTATACAGAGTTTCTGGCCTTGTAGTTGGGCCTATTGTGATAGAAGTTTTGTTACAAGTTTATTTTTTTAATTGACTTGGACGCTTTTTTCGAATGACTTGCTCGTTCAGTATTCTGGCGTAATTCAGCCAATGATTGATGTTTCGGTAAATCTTGTGTTATTTTACTGGTAAGCTTACTGTCACATTTTTGTAGTGAGCTAGTAGGTATAGTTTTAATTTGGGTACAGTCCAACATTACCTCAGTTGAGATAATGTCTTGGATTGAAATTAGTAGACGAATAAGCGTGAGTGGGGCTTTTAAAAGAAGGAATGATCATATGAAGATAACGAAATATCAATCAGTTATACCCAGAAATTATCAGGGCCATTTTGTTGCAAATGCCCAGTGGAGATAACACTGAAAGTTGAAAGCCAGCCCTTTGCTTTGAATACAAACAGCCCTGCACCTTGTTTTTTATGCTGAGAAAAACTTGGGGTGCTGGATTCAGACCATTCATGGACTCTGCGTTGCATCTCTTTGTAAGCGAAGCAAAATTCCATTTTCCTCAGTGCTCCTATACAGTCTATTCAGCACATTGTATCCAAATGAAGACAAGGGCCTATTGAGGGGACTTGCCCTAGAATGAATTAGCACACTAGATCTTGAGACCATAAACCCCCCGCCCTCCCATGTTGCTATGTGACAGTATAAATATTTGTCCGTAATATTACCATAAATAAATAAATAAATAAATGAATAACCTCAGAAGAATCAATGTACTCTGTTAAAGTTGCCATATTATCATTCATATTGTAATTTTCAGGATTCATAATCACATTGAAAATAAACATGCATAGGCTATGTTAGAAAAAAGCAATTATCGACAGTCGACTTGCAATAGGAAATTAGATCAATAATGGTATAGTATGTATATGGATAGTGGAGTCGCAGAGAAAATTAGTCTGTCTTAATACCTAGATGACATTGGCTCCTCTTGTGGAGATGTTTTGGACTAATGAGGGATAATCTCCCCCACTTATTTGAAAACAAACCATAAAACAACAAAAAGACTTAACTTTGTAATCTGATACATTTGTTTTAGAACTATAGAAACAACATATTGAACTTTTCACAACTATAGAAACTACACACTGAACTTTCACATTTGGTAATCTTTAAATTGAATGGGTATATGTTGTTTTCTCTGTGGCATTCCATATAGAAGATCAAGGGCAAAAGTTCAGAACAGGTTACATTTTCCAGCGCACGCATCTAGGCGCGATTGCACTGTCATTTGTTTCTCTCTCGCTTGCGTCTCACGAAGGGCTTGATCGTGTGGTGGACAGAGCTGCCAACTGTTCATATGAAGAACTAGTCCTAGTGCAGCGGCGCTACTTTTGAATTTGCGTATCTCGCGACAAAGCCTTTGGTCTGGATTGGTTAGGCCATTGGCCTGGATCAAGCAAAGCGGCCCTAGGCCTCTAGTATCCCTCGTGACACCTCCATGGTCTGGGCAGTTGTGTACTTCTTGTGCGCGGGTTGGTAAGGGAACTTTTTTTTTTTTGTCAATGTGACTTGAGACCGACAAGGTCATCTCCATTCGAGATGACAACTTTTAGTTACAAATGTTATACGCGTTTTATTCGTAGTATTGACGGTCTCACTACACTCCTCAGCATAGTGTTTTCATTTTAACAGTCAGCAAGATCTATTAGACGAGAGGACTTTGTACCTCAATGTGTTTTTAACTCACTAAATCATGATCACTGTCACTTCATGTCATTACGATTTTTAATTTGTTTGTATATTATGTAATCACTGTTCTACTACTGAAGATGGCCTTGAGATTAGGCTGAAACATGTATAGACTTTGCTTCATCTAACAGATGACTTGACTTGTATTGATAGGAGGATTTTATAAATATTTCTTTTGTAAAGTGATAACCGTCAATACGGAATGAGATTCATAAGTTGCAATTGGTAATGGAAATCATTTACTTCATTGTTACGAGTGATGTCATATACCATTGTGTCTCGCCCAATCAACATGCTGGAACATAGTTAGGCGATGGACTATGGCGCGTGAAAAATTGTATTAGGTTATAAAAGCAAAATTACTTCTGGGGGATGGTGGGTGGGTTCTTAACTGTCGCAGTGAACACATCTCTCCTCTACAAGGTATTACACTTAGGATTTCCAACATATTACATTCTTATCATGCTATAAAAGTAATGTAACCCTTAAATTTCTACCAGAACAAGTTTCAATTCAGGTACTAAGTCAGGAATTTTTCTGAAATTTTTGATCAATCGGAAGTCCTGGATCAGGTGGAGGTGTCACTGGAGCTGCTAGGATCCCTGGGTTGTTGAAAGACTGGCTGGGGCAAAACGGACAATCTTTTTTATTTTTTATTTACTTTTTTTTTTTTTGGCTTGGGAATTAGTTCTGCACTCAGCTGATTAACATGCCTTGGTATTGTTCTTCCTGAGTCCAGAGTGATCTGGTAATGATGTTTTCCAAGCTGCTTCTGGACAGCCCCAAATTGTCGAATTGTTTTCTTTGAAGAGTTGTACTTTGATTCTCTCCCGCACTTGAAAAGAGCATGCTGGTTTAGCTGTAATCTGTGAGGCTTAGGGTCAATATGGAAAAATGGCGTTTAAGCAAAACCTTAGTTTTCTATGTAAGTACAGCTCGGCTGGTGACTGGCCAGAAGCAAGTGGCGGTGCATGATATTGGAACAGGATGTTCTGTGGCTTATCCTGGATTGTTGCACGGTCATTTGAAATGTTCTTCAATCTGTGTTTTAGGGTCTGTACATTATGTTCTTCAAGGCCGTTTGTTTCTGGGTGTCCCAATTCAATACATTTTTGATACGTTCCATTGACTGTACAATAGGAATGAAATTCTGTACTCTGAAAATAGGTGCATTGTCTGATACAATGACTTATGGATAACAGTGTATTGAAAACATGCTTTCCCAAAGAGAAATTGTAAAGCTGATATGTACGTCCTTGGCTATCTTGATTTCAACTTATTTAGATTTTCGTTCTTCATACATACCAAAAAGTAGAAACTTTTAGTATGGGCCGGCATAGTCAATTTGAATCCTCTCCTAACTAGCTTTTGTAAGATCTCGTGGATGGGCAGAAGCATTGGGCTAATTTGACCTGATTAGGTTCAAGTTCTCACATCGCTAGACTAATCTTTCTAACAGTTAATATGGACCATTAGTGGCCATCATGGTCAAGTTAATAGATATAGACTAATCTTTCGACGTCACGATCAGGGCTAGTTCAGTATACATAACAGCGTACAAGCTGTTTCATTTTGGCAATTCCCAGATGCTTTTTGAAGCCCGAGGTCTTGCCTGAAGAAAGTCTGACTGCGACCAATGACAGTTCTGGCAACAGCTCAATGAATGAACTAGAACCAGCTGACGATGCTGTACTTCCGGAAGACATCCCATCATTGTTGCCAACGGAAGTGATTGAAAACAAGGATGCACAGATGTTAACAAATGAAGATTAGCTTGTTTATTATCAAAAGTTGACTTATAAATGAGATCAATGATGGCATATTATATATATATAAAACTAATATTATAAAGAGGAAAAATTTGTTTGTTTGTAACGAATAGACTCAAACTACTGAACCGATTTTAAAAATTTCTTCACCTATAGAAAGCTACATTGCGAGTGAGTAACATGGGCTGTATTTTATTTTCAAAACAATTCGAAGTGGGGGGGAGGGGTACGGGGGCGGGAATATAAAAATAATAGGCTAATATAGGCAAAATATCGAATTTGTCGTATAAGGGCGAGACAAAGTTCAATTTAATCCTCTTGACGCAAAGAACAAAACTCGGTAAGCTCTATGGGCCCGAAAACCATGTTTTAAGGCCCTAAAACCAACCATTACGGAGATATTGGCACCACACTACCCCTGCTATAGGAATCGGATAAAGTAATGAACTGCCGTAACCATGGCAACGTCTGCTCCAGGATTCTACAGCAGCGAAATTATCTACAATAAATCACAAAAACTTAACATGTTACAGGCATGTAAATTGATATTTGGAATCCTCTTTAAAAATAAAAGAACACAAATATTCAATTTCAGAAAATCCACTTAAGGGCGGGGGGAGGGTAGAAGAAAGTGAGGAAGGAGTTGAATTATTTATATGAGGATACATATATCTCAAAAAAGATGATGTTACAGACTTTAAAATTTGTACTTGGAATCTCCTTTAAAAATGAACACACTCTTTTTGGAAAATCCACATAAGGGGGTGAAAAGAATAAAAAAGCGGGTGAATATTTAAAAAATGAGTATCTTCTTCTTCTATCGCTTTACCCACACCTGTGAGGTTGCGGGTGCGAACTGTGTCGCACATGTGAATTAAACCCTGTTTTACAGCTGGATGCCATTCCTGACGGCAACCGTGTGTGTAGGGATGTAATTTATACTTCTATACTAATATTATAAAGAGGAAAAATTTGTATATTTGTTCGTAACGGATAGACTCAAACACTACTGAACCGATTTTAAAAATTACTTCACCTGTAGAGAGCTACATTGCCAGTGAGTAATATGGGCTGTATTTTATTTTCAAAGCAATTTGACGGGGGGGGGGGGGGAGATATAAAAATGTTTAAATAATAGGCTAATATAGGCGAAATCGAATTTGTCGTACAAGGACGAGACAAAGCTCATTTTAAGCCCCTTGACGCAAAGAACAAAACTCGGTAAATCCTTTGGGTTCGAAAACCATTTTTGAAGGCCCTAAAATCAACCGTTATAGAGATATTGGAACCACACTACCCCTGCTCTAGGAATCGGATAAAGAAATGAGCGGCCGTAACCATGGCAACGTCAGCTCCAGGATTCTACAGCAGTGAGATTATGCGTGTACGTTTGGCCATAGCTGCCAACCATAATTGATATACATACGACTTACTATCTGGAAAAAATAAACTGTTGTGTAAGACGCTCATAGCACTCCTTTGGGCGGGGATGGAAAGGGAGTGAAGTATAAAAATAATAGCCCTGGAGATCTCCGTAGTACAGCGACCAGCGGTTACCGACGGGCCTCTGTTTTTATGTACTGGCGTAGGTTTCAACATTTTGCGGAGTCTGTTACCTATAGTTTAAACTATTTTCTATCAAATCATGGAGTAGTAGGATCACTGATGTTATTAGTGCCGATATTTTGGTCCACTTTTACAATCATTGTAACCATGAAACCTATATACTGTACACAATTGTCAAGACTTGCCCATGACTTGAAAAAATTTCTCAACAGATTCAACTCAGATTCATTATATGATGTGCGACATGAGTGACAAGCCCTGAGAATTATAATTCTCGATAATTATAGTAGTTTCTTTTATTCATCGCATATTTCCTTTATCATTTGTAATAGTTATGAAATGTCGGATCAAACAAATACATTCAATAATATTTATATTTGTGGTACTATCTGGCGAAAGTATACTTGCACTAAACCTTCAACTTTGTGAAGGGGTATATCTAGGTGGGAATGAAGGAAAAACATGGTAGCAAAAGATCATAGAGGTCGATGCTAATTTGGAACTAATATTTAGAGGCCCCCATGAAGAAAAGAAGAAGAAGATACACTATAATTTCAAACATGACAAATAATTTCTACGTACTTAAGTAAATACACGAGTGATATAAATATCTAATGAAGTCAGTCACACCGATAGTCTGAGTAACTAAAGCCAGTTTCTGATAACCCGTACAAAGAACGAGTACTTCTGCTAGTTATATATACAAAGAGTAGAGTCACAAAAAGACTGATACTATCTCAATGTCTGGATGACATTAGCTCTACTTATAGAGATGTTCTGAACTACTGAGGGTCACTGTGATTCTCCAAGAACTCCATTGTAAGAACTACCTTGCTGTCAGTTCACCTTTTCTTCTATATTCCTGTCTGATTGAATGAATAACAAAAGTTACAACATAAGTGCCACAACATGATTTTGTTGTGCTTTTCAACATTTTCAGGACTTTTTACCATTTCTATGAACTATCAGATACATTTTGCAACTCGCGATTTGGCTGATGATGACTTAAAAAAAAGGTCAAAACAAGTTACAATAAATGTTTCTACCATGATTTAACCCACATGACTTGATTTTGTATTGAATAGGTGGAAATATTTTACTCTTCATTTTTAATTTAATTGTAGGCAGTAATGATCGGTCTATCGGGCGAGTTGGCCATGTGGTTAGCTTGCATCCGGGAGATAGTGGGTTTGAGCCCCACTGTCGGCTTCCCTGAAGGTGGTTTTCCGTGGTTTCCCCATTTGACACCAGACAAATGCTGGGGCTGTACCTTAAGGCCACGGCTACTTCCCACTCCTAGGCCTTACCTATCCTGTCATTGCCATAAGACCTATCTGTGTCGGTGTGACGTAAAACAAATTTTTTAAAAATTAAAAAATGCTAAGATGCTAACTGCATATTGAACTTTGAAACTTGATATTTTTCACACTAAATGCCTTAAGGCACTGAAAAGTTATTTGCCTTAAGTCGGATATGGGAGTGAACATACTAAGTGTTAAATACGTACTAAATGCAAGAAATTTTCCCAGCACCTCGAGGTACCGCTGTGGCCCTTCAGAAAAGTTCACTGTATGGTTTTGGGTAAATGGCCAGAGCAGTACAATCTAGTGGTATTAGAAGCTTGCATTCTTTTTGTAGCCAACAGACTGTCCCATGATTTGTGTACTAGCACTTAACACTACAATCCCAAGCCACTCATTGTTGTACAGTAGGGTGTGAGTGAAATACTTGCCAGATATTTCTGTGTTGTTATACCAGTTATCAGAGAGTTTAGTTATAAAAAATGAAGCAATTTTCATCACGAACTCTATGGATAATAGCGCTAGTCCTTCAGTCTAAGATGCAGAAATTTTACAAATAAATATTTTTTTATTGTGAACATGTATTCCTATAAACTACAGAATCCGCCAGAAAAATGTATACACTCCCTGTCAGACTGCATCTGGATATTGACAATGTCAATTGTTTTGAAGTACCAATATGTTGTTGTATGGTGTTTTGCCCAAGAGACGTCGGTACTTGCATCACAATATTAGAAAAATAAAATGGCTGCAGCACGCTTGGTTTTACGAGCAGCAAAAAGGCATTCTGAAATGGTTTATCAGACTTGATAATGCCATTGAACTGTAACGTCAGGGGAACAGGGAGTTTGAAACAGAACTCCAGCATGCCTAACAAACACATTGCAGATGAGTTTGAGAACCATGGAATGTTATGTGATATTCACTAAAGATGATCGTGAAGAACATGCACAGCTACTAGTCCTGCTTCATCAACTTTCGTGTTGGAAAGGTTCGCTACTTCTCCACAGAAGTCTGCTACAATTTTGCAAATGGTATTAACAAATGGTAAGTCAAGATGAACACTTCCTGACGAAGGTAGTGTGGTTTGATGAGGCCCAGTTTTAACTTAATGGAACAGTGAATCAAGATAACTCTCTACTGGGCACTGGAAAATCTGCGTGTTCATGTAGACAAGGCAGTTGATCTACTACGGGTTAATGTGTGGTGTGAACTGTCATTTAGGGTTTTAGTAGGACCCTTTTTCTTTGATGGTACTGTCCCTGGAGAAGTGTACTTTGAAAATGTTACGCACGTTTATTTTACCTGCTGTACGTGTGCATTATGGAGTTGATGATGAGGTCTTCTACCAACAGGACGGGGTGCCACCACTTTGTCAATACGGACCATAATGAAATTCATAACCACTTTACCATGTAGCAGTACGAACTTTCCTGGATGATAACCTGCAGGGATATTGGATTGGACGAACAGGGCCCATTGAGTTTCCCCCACTCCCTGTTCTCCCACGGCTTTTTACTTGTGGGGAAGTGTGAAAGTGTCAATACGGACCATAATGAAATTCATAACCACTTTACCATGTAGCAGTACGAACTTTCCTGGATGATAACCTGCAGGGATATTGGATTGGACGAACAGGGCCCATTGAGTTTCCCCCACTCCCTGTTCTCCCACGGCTTTTTACTTGTGGGGAAGTGTGAAAGATCAAATCTATCGATGTAAGCCATGCACGCTGGAGGCCCTTTGCCAGGAGATTACTGTGATATGTGCAGTGACCCTCATTTCAACGTTGACCAATGTACTTGCGGCGACCGCTCGTTGTTCTGCTATGTGTCTGGCAGTCCACGGTGAACATTTTAAACATCTAATATGCTTAACTGAAGACAGTATTATGTATTAAATAGTTTTTATTCCGTAAGGAATGTATATATTTTTGTGGTGGACTCTATATTTGTTGTTCCTATTTACTCCTTGCCAAATGCTCATTTTTAATTTTGCTATGTTGTCAATTTAGCAAATACAAATATGCTCATGTTTATGCAATACTGACTTGGTTAAGCGTAAGGTATCAAGGTGAAAAAATAAAAACCACGGAAAACTCTTAACAGCTTCTCTGACAGTAGGACTCATACCCACTATCTGCCAAATCCTGAGCTTGCAAGTTAGCTAACCTGGGCATGGCTAAACTGTTTGGACAAATAACTTACATACTGCTAATAAAAGGAGGTAGAGCTAATAAAAAAATTTAAAAAATTGGAAAACAAGCACGCCAGGATTTGTTGCGAGGCCATAGCAGTACACTAACATAGCAAAATCAACAGCGCAGCAGCCCGCCAGCCCCATGGTCTCATGAGAAACTCACTCAAAGGTTCAATGTACCGCTCCAGCAGCCAGTGTGTTAAAAGACCTTCATGCATCTTCCTCTTTCACAAGTCTGTCTTGCGACACGTGCCTTTTCAGTAGCCAGGAATACCATGAACATTTTTTTGCTTTTCTTGGAATGTTTTGCCATCAGCATTCTGACATTGAAGAAAAGATCTGTAGTTGACCTGTTACTCCTGAAGCCATACTCTTCTACCAGCAGTGATCATCCAGAGAATTTAGTTTTCTACAAGAACATTTATATTTCGCATTTTCTTCTTAACTCCAGCAGTTTTCCAGGAAGAAATACTTTTTTTATGCTTGGGCTTGCTTTACCCAATAAAAAGAAAGGAACACCTATACAGGATTAAAAATGAAATCTTCCAAAGTATCTACATGGATAAAAAAATGTAATTCTTAACAATTCGCTAGATAATAGCACTTTTAAGTGTTAAAGGAGCATTTCAAGAGGTTTGCATGTTGAGCATCATACAGCTGGATGGATTAGGGTATTGATATCCGTTAGTGATGGAAGTCCAACAATCTTTTATGCTTTTTCACTGTTTGAGATATCCTTTAATCCTTTCGTCACTAGTGGGTGATATAATTCCCACCAACTGCTATTGGGCCATTTGGTGACTCGATTCCCACATTTGATTTGTGCTGCGCTACCTTGTGTGGACATCAGAAAATAAAAAGAATCTGCTCTGCCTTGTTTGGAGTTTCTAGGTTGGCAGACGTATTTATTTACATATCCGTACAGTAATGAATGCCAGGATTGCATACTTTTGGAAAGTGATGCGATTTTCTGAACCAGAAAGATGGATGTAAGTAATTCTAAACTATTTATGTTATTGTAAATCTGTAGTATTTCAGTAATATTTAGGCACATTTTAAGGTGCAGTATAGATTAATAAAGAGGGTTTATGTATTGACTAGCAAAATACCCATGCTTCGCTACGGTTTTAAACTGAAAGTTATTATTCAAAATTTTACATTTTGTAGAGTCCACTGTCAGTGGAACCTGTAAAATACACCCTTAGTTCATACGTCAAACGGTTTTGTGGGAATGATTATTTATTTTCTGATCTAACACTCATATGAACCCTGCGCAGTAGAATTGGAATGTTTTAAACCTTATCTTATTAACATCTAGGACATAAAGGCGACCAACCTGTGAAAGTTTGAATATGTCGAACTGTAATGGAGGATGAATGCTTTCTTTAGGGGGGGGGGGGGGGGGATGAATGCTTTTAAATATTTATTACTTCTAGGATGTAGAAGTCCACCCTTCATGTAAAATTTTAAATTCTTGCATGAAACAGTTTCAGAAGAATGGATGTTGTGTTCTTGAGACTCAACCATTATCTAAACTTCAATAGGAGAGAAATATTTTGAAGAATACTGTACGATATTTTACACCTAGGATGTAAAAGAACAACCTTCTCGTAAAATTGCAAATTTTATGTCAAGTGGTTTTGGAGGGATGAATAATTTTGCTTCCAGAGCTAACCCCATTTAACACTGTAGAGATGGAAAATTTATAAGAATATTTCCTATTTCACACCTAGGATTTAAAATACATACCACTATTTGGAATCTTGTCTTAATACCTTAAACCATTTCAGAGGAAGGAATGAATATATTTGTTATTGAATCTTAACCTCTATTTAACTCTCTGAGGGGTTAAGTTTGTTTCAAACCTTCTGATGCTTAACACATAGGATATCATTTTAAATTTTTACTTACCAAGCTCGATAGTTACAGTCGCTTAAGTGCGGGCAGTATCCAGTATCCGGGAGATAGTAAGTTCGAACCCCACTGTCGGCAGCACTGAAGATGGTTTTCCGTGGTTTCTCATTTTCACACCAGGCAAATGCCGGGACCGCTTCCTGCCCACTCTTAGCCCCTTCCTGTCCCATCGTCGTCATTAAGACCTATCTGTGTCGGTGCGACGTAAAGCAACTTGTAAAAAGGAAAATGAAAAAATCATAATTCAAACGGTTTCTCCCAGTGAAAACTCCTTAGGGGTGTATCGTTTTAAGACCACTTCTTTTTAAAATTGACAGAATTTTATGTTTTTAGAGGGCAGCACCGATCTTTGATAAAAATTGAGATCAAACCTCCATTATTATTTAGAAGAATATGGAATGAGAATTAATAAGAAGAAGACCAAAAGCATGATAATTGGAGGAAAAGGTAGAAGTTGTCATATTAGTATAGGAGGAGAAGAAATAGAGCAAGTCAGTAACTTCAAGTATTTGGGAAGTATGATCAGAGATGATATGTATTGCACAACAGAAATTAAGAAAAGAATTGCCATAGCAAAAGAAGGCTTTAGGAAAAAATCAAAATTATTTTGTGGACCACTAAACAAAGATTTGAGGAAAAGACTTGCTAAGTGTTACATTTGGAGCATAGCGCTGTATGGCGCAGAGACTTGGACATTGAGAAAGAAAGATGAGAGAAGATTGGAGGCACTAGAGATGTGGGTATGGAGGAGAATAGAACGAGTGAAATGGGAAGACCGGGTAAGGAATGAGGAGGTATTACGAAGAGTTGGAGAAGAACGAAGTATGTTACAAACCATTAGAAGGAGAAAAATGAACTGGATCGGACATTGTTTGAGGAGGGACTGTTTACTGAAAGAAGGAATAGAAGGAATGGTGAAAGGCAAACGAGGAAGAGGAAGGAAAAAATATCAAATGTTGGACAATATCCAAGGAAATAAATATTCGGACATGAAAAACTTGGCGCAGGACAGGCAACAGTGGAAGAGGTTCATCCCATGACAAGACCTGCCATAAGGCAGAATACCTAGATAGATAGATAGTATGTATATGTAATAAGCTCATGGAATTTGATTAGTAATTTGAGTTTTAAATCTTTAAGAATTAGACATTCAACGTGTACAAGAATATGTAGGTACCATTAATGTTGTACAGTCTCAAAAAGTGTTCTTCTAGTCATGTATGTCAAACGGTTACAGAGAAATGAATATTTTTGTTTTCAGATATTTCCTCCACTGAATTTTGTTTCTAAACTTGGGTTATTTAACATCTAGTTCATAAAGGAGCAGTCATTGAGTCATATTTCAATTTTGTTCAGAAAACTGTTTCAGGGTAATGATTATTTTGGTTTTCAGCGCTTTACCCCTGTTTCATCCCCTTTTGTGGTGGAATTTTTTGAGACCCCTTCTTAGTTGGTGCCTACGTTGTAATAACAATGTATCCCCAAAATTTCACTTTTTATGTATCAATCAGTGTAATTTTTCGTTGGTGTTAGTATACCATCAGTCAGGACATTGCCTTTTATTGCTTTATATATATAGATAAGTATCATAATAAAAATACTTCAACCCCTGTTTCACTTTTTCTCAATCCCCACCCCTGATATGGATTTTCCAAAAACAAAAAATACATGTTTCTTTATTTTTAAAGGAAATTCAAAATACAAAATTTTTAGGTCTGTAACATCTTCAGTTTTTGTGAAATAAGTATCCTCATAAAAATAATTCCCATTCTTTCCTGTCCTATCGTCACCATAAGACCTATCTGTGCCGGTGCAACGTAAAGAAAAAAAAGAAAGAAATTCAAACCTTTCTTCACTCCTTTTCACACACTACCGCACATCAAGTGGATTTTCCAAAAAATAAAAATGTGTTTCTTTATTCTTAATGAAGATTCCAAATACCAGTTTTCATGTCTGTAACATCTTCAGTTTTTGAGATATCAGTATCCTCATAAAATGAATTCAACCCTTTGTTCAGTTCTTTTACCCCCCTCCCAAGTGGCTTTTCTGGAAACAAAAATATACGTGTTTCTTTATTTTTAAAGAAGATATGAAAAATACCAATTTTCACGTTTGTAACATGTTAAGTTTTTGAGATACTGTAGATATGCTCATTTTAAAAATTCACCCCCTTTTTTCACTTCCCCTTAAGTGGATTTTCCAAAAATAAAATTATATATGTTTCTTTACTTTTACGGGAGATTCCAAATACCATTTTTCATGTCTGTAACATGGTACATTTTGAGGTATACTGTACATATACTCATTTAAAAAATTAACCCCATTTTTCACTCAAGTGGATTTTCAAATAAAAAAGCTTTATTTTTAAAGGAGAATCCAAATATCAATATCAATCATGTCTAATATTTTTTAGATATAGATGTCCGTATAAAAGGTACTCAACCAGTTTTTCACCTTTTTTCACCTCTCCTTAAGGGGATTTTCTGAAAAAAAAAAAAAAAGTTTCTTTAATTTTAAAGGAGATTCCAAATGCCAATTTTTATGTCTGTAAACTGTAAAGTTTTTGAGATAACGATATACTCATTTACTCTACTGGATTAGTCAAAAACTGAGTAAACACCAGAATGTATAATGAAACTTATCATGGTTCCTAGTTGGCCGATTAGCAAATAATAAATAAATAAATAAATACTCATTTGAAAAATTCACCCCATTAGCAATGGAATATTTAAGAATGCTCCCTTAGTGAGCACCTACACTGTAATATAAATGTATCCCCAAAAATTTCATTTCTTTATGTTGAGTAGTTTATGTATATGGATAGATATAACACAAGAATCCACATTCTTCATGTTACTATGATTATTCATCTCCAGAAATTTTACAGTGTTCTGAATATTACGTATTTGACTTGCACACATATTAACCACCCTACAGTTTGTTTATAAACTCATTGTATTCTTTTGTTGTCTATATCATTGGAACATCTTTCCTGTGAATAATTATTTGAGGTTTTGTACACCCCTTCCTGTACCTGAAATACTGGTTAAAGCTGTATTCAGTGTAAATTAGTTGTACTTCTGTGTAGTATACCATGCCTCCCACAAGGCCAACCCCTCGTCCACGTTGTGGGAAGTGGGCAACGGCATGACGTAGGGGATGTATAGTGGGGACTGTGTATGCCCCATGACCGCTACAGTAGCTGTGAAGGCCCTACAGGAACCCTGAAAAGTGACAGCTAACGGTGCTCTGGTGAAGACTTCAACGGCAGCAACGGCGGAGGAGTCCTTTGGTACAGCGAAGCTGGCGGATGAGGCAACCGTTCTTCTTGGGGATAAATAGAGAAGAAACCACTGCCTTGTGGTAAAGAGGGATCTTTAGAGGCTAAGGGAGATAACCCCTACAGAAAAATCCTGCGGTCTAGCGCAGACAGGAGGCAGCCCTTCCACTGGACTTAGGGCAGAGATGCCAATTATTATGATTCAATCGTAATAATTACGAATTATCCATCATAATTACGCCTTTACGAATCACACACCACAAATTAAGATTTTTTTATTGATTTTTAAGTCTAAGTGTATGAAGTGTTCAAAAGGATACACAAGGAATGCCATTACAGCTTGAATTCTCAGAATATTATTTTTGGATTTCTCACTAATCATTTACACCCGTTTCCTGTTCCTCATTTAAGAATATTTTGAGTTTTCACGTGCCGAATGCAGTGTGTGCTTCCAGTACCAGAAGAATAGTCACCTGTGAAGTGGTATATCTTGTGTAGTTGTTGTCTTTGTTCGTCACATGATCAGATTTCCATGCAAATATGCGAGTTCTTTGTCTTTGTATTTCTCTTACATGATCCTTGGTCTTTGTTTTGGCGGCAAAGAGGTGACAAACTCCGTTTCATTTTGAATACTGTGTGCATGACTTGAAGAAGTATTTGTTACTATTTTGGTTGCCAGATTTACATATTTTGCTCTTACAGGATACAGTATATGCTAATCGTGTGTTACAAAATGCGAAAGGTTTGAATTAATGAAGCGATTTCTTGTGCAGGAAAATACGTGTGATGACGTTACCTTGACTAGTGATGCTAATAATAAACAAAAAATGGTTCAATACTTGAAAGAATGGCCCTGTTTACTGCGTTCCTCAAAATCTCATTTCACACGTGTTTTGTAGTGTGTGTAGCTGCGATTTTTCAGATGCGCATGATGAGGAAGAACAAGATGGTTGAATTGTACATTGATTTTTCAGTTATATGTAAGTTAATAATAATAATAATAATAATAATAATAATTGGGCAAGAGACGTGAAAAGCCGCAGTTTATAAACCCTCAGGAAAAGTTCGAGAACATTCAGGAATAAACCAGCCACACCCTCTCACTTTAATTGGTCCAGTTCAAAGTTACACTTCAGGATCGAACAAGAGGTAGAAAAATAATTACAGAAATTAAGGATTGGCTGCATTCAAAACTGGCGGAAAGGAAAAGAAAATATTGCCAACCCCAAAATAAATGAACATGAATCAGTAAAAAGAAAACTTATGAATACCAAACTTCTTCAAATCATAAGTTCTTTCACTTTGCACCAGGGTGCATGATCATAGTTTTTTGTAGTGTCATCTGTGGAAAAATGCCCAAACTTCTTGATGAATGGCAAACAAAGCAAGGAGAAATTCACTCAGGTTAAGCAACTGCATAATAACAAAATTACATAATATTTTAGTGGTGACATCTTCTGATTAAATTTCTAAGTTGGTGTAGTTTCAGTTTCACTGTTTTACCAATAGAGGAGTTCATTTAGGCGCAGAATTTGAATGCGCGGCGTTGGGGTGTACCTCCCGGTACAGACCTCCCCCCCCAAATGTCCTTCCTTGGGGTGACACAGAAGAATTTTGACAAAAAAAAATAAATTTCTAGTTGAAGAAAATTTCTAAGTCTCTTTTTTTTTTTTAAGTAGATAGGTAGAAACTTGTTTAACTCCAGCTTTAGAGTGTCCTTGTTGTTGTAGAATATTAATTACATGTTGATAGTTTTCATGGCAAGACCTGCCGCCGCTGCCGATACCCAGTTGAGGTTGCCCAGACTCCTGAAGTACCCTCAGATACACCTCTCGCGCTACTATGAGAGGGGTAGTTGTGGTGATGGTCGCGTAGATTAGAAGTATATGGGCAGTCCCCAGATGAGTTAGCGGTAGGGGCAGCGCACTTCAGCCTTTGCCGGGAGAAGGATTCTGGCGCCGCCGTTCACAAGGAGTCTTCACGGGAGTGGAGTGGGCCCGTACCCCACTTCTGTTGCAGTACGTCGGCGACCGGCTGAGGGGGCACTGAAACAGTAAGATCTCGGCGACAGAAAAGTGTTGTTGGAGACTTGAGATTAGAGGGTATGATCATTATTGGTGATGCTGAGGGGCGGGCGGCGTGGAAAGTGCTTTACTGCCAATAGTGCGGAGATGCAGGAGATGGGGGCTTGGTAATGGCCACTAAGGAATTGACAGCAGGAAGACCAGAGGGGAAGATCGGACATACATATTATATACATATAACTAAATAAAATAATTCGGGGCAGAAGGCCTCTAAAAAAAAATATAACCTTCAAACTCCTGCTAAATTTTAGCGGCTATGAACATAAAAAAACGAATTATACAGGTTTAACTTGCGAGAGGTGCACTCTAAAGATTCTCTCTCTGGCTGGATTGTTCACTAATAATGTAACGGAAGTCAGAAAATCCAATATAACGCACGGCCCGTGAAATCTGGGGGCAAGCTTGCCCGCGGGAACAAAGTTTCTAACCATGACTTGATTACCGACTTCAAAAATTGGTGGGCCTCCGTCCACGACCATGTATTTCCCTAACCTTTTCATGAGAAACGTTCAGGTTGTGCTTAGCCTTTTTCCATAGATCTCTAATATTATCGGGATCTATTGTCTCTGGTAAAATATCATTGAGTGACCAAAGGTTAGAGAGCGGCGTGTTAGGCACAAATTTAAATATCAGAGAAGCTGGAGTGAACTAATGAGATTCATGAACCGCCAAATTCGAGCAAAGGCCAACCAATGCAGGGACGTATCCCACCTGGAATAATCTTCATGATGAAACGCAATGAGAGCCGATCTAAGATTGCGATTGACCCGCTCCGCCAGAGATGGTTGGGGATAATACGCTGAAGTAGTTACTTGTGAAATAGACAAATCATGCCTTTGTTGGCAGGACCTAGTGTTTACAGTGCACTATGTCTTCTGGTATAGGCTAGAGCAATTTTGTTACTTTCATAGATCTGTCTCTGTCTTATCCTTGGCTTTGACAATATGAAAGTGACTGAGGTATGAGCGATGCTAGTAATGTCATTCCTTATGCGGCCAGTCCCTGCTATGAATGGTGTGAAAATGTTGCTCATAGGGTCAGTGGGTGTATGCATTTCAGTGGGCTTGGCAGACTGATATGTAATTGCAACTCTGGCTCGGTGAGGAAAGCAACGGGAAACTGCCTCACTCCTCATTTCCCTAGTATGCCTCTTCAGTGATGCCTAGGCCCTCTATGACAGCTGATGGCAGAGCTGTTGAGGATCCCACCAGCAGAATCACTGACGGACTGAACATACATACATAGACAAATCAAAACAGAATTTACGGAAGAGGTTGGATGTGAATGCCTTAGCATTATCAGAAACTATATATTGGCAAGAACCAAAAGAAGCGAATATGGTATTTGAACAAGAAATGGTGGAGTGAGCGGTTGACATCTTAGTCAGAAATAGCCAGGAAAATTTTGTGAAACCATCTACACATACTAGAATGAATTTGTTGGTGTTCCCCTTTGATTGGGGGAAGGGTCCGACGTAATCTATATAAAGGCGTTTCATGGGGCGCGACGCTTGATGAGAAGACAATAGACATAGCTTAGTGGACAAGGTGGGCTTACTAAGCAAGCAAGATTCACAAGCTTTTACCAATTCACAAATTTCACCGTCCATACCTTTCCAAATAAACATCTCTTGGATCTTTTCTCGAGTTTTGAAGATGCCTAAATGCCCCCCTAATGGGGTCTCATGGTAGTACTTGAAGATCATAGGTACAAGCACGGCTGGAACCACTACTTTCATCTTCTGATCATGCCTCGACGGGCAACACAAAACCTCGTTCCTCAGTACATAAGGGACGACATGTTCCCCAGAAGAAAGGGTTTCAATAATACGGGCCAGCACAGGATCTTCACGTTGATATTTTTCAATATCCCTAAACAACATGGGGGCATCAGTTAGAATGGCATTTACACCCGAAGATATGGGCGCGGGAAGAGAAGAATTATCTTCCTGTTCAGTGGTCTCCCCATCCCGAGAAAACATGCGGCTTAGTCCATCCGCAGCAATGTTTTCGGATCCTCTGATATGCCTTAACATCAAATTGGAAGGCAGAAATCCTGATGGTCTAACGGGCTATACGACCAGTACGACACGGCCTAGCTAAGACCCAACTTAAGGCTTGGTTATCGGTTTCCAGGTCGAACTTAACATGTTCCAGATAGAGTCGGAACTTCTCTAGTGCAAATAAGACTGCCAAACCCTCAAGTTCATAGATGGAATATTTGGTTTCTTGAGCCGATAGTGTCCTAGACGTATGGGCTATGGGTCATCTTCCGAGTTCAGTTTCCTGAAGAAGGACAGCAGCCACCGCCGATGACAAGGCGTCGGTTTGTACAATGAATTTCTTGGAAAAATCAGGCATACCAAGTACCGGGGCATTACAAAGAGATAATTTCAGATCTTCGAAAGCGGCTTGTTGAGAAGGTCCCCACTCAAATTTGACGCCTTTCGTACGAAGTAAGTTCAAAGACGCCGCTATGTTAGCAAAGTTAGGAATAAATTTCCTGAAGAAATTCACCATGCCGATGAACCTGGCAATACCTTTGATGTCCTTAGGAGGTTTGAAATCACGGATGGCCTGTGTTCTAGAATGATCAATAGAAACACCATCGGGCGACACAATGTGCCCTAGGAATGACATAGAAGGTTTAGCAAAAGCTACCTTAGTTAACTTCACAGTCAACCCGGCCTTACAAAGGTGATTGAGAACCTCTTTTAGATGATCAAGGTGTTCTTCAAAGGTCTCAGAAAATACGATGACATCATCAAGATAATGATACAAGTATTCGAATTTGATGTCGGAGAAGACCCTGTCTAGCAGTCTCGTGTGCACAGCTGCCCCCGTGGGGAACCCGAAAGACATGCAGTTGTACTCATACAAGTTCCAATCCGTGGCAAAAGCTGTTAGATGTTTCGATTCTTCAGCTAGAGGGATCTGGTTGTACGCCTGGTTAAGGTCTAAGATGGTGAAGAACTTAGCGCTCCGAAACCGTGAAAAACAGGAGTGAAGATCAGAAGGGGCACAGATTGTAACACCACCTTCCGATTTAAAGCCCTGTAATCAATGACTGGCCTGAAGCCACCTTGGGGTTTCGGCACCAGGAAAATGGGCGATGAATAAGCCGATTTGGAGGGTCGAATAATCCCGTCCTTTAACATCTGATCGATGATCTCCTTGAGAGCCTTCATTTTAGGAGGATATAGCCTATAAGGTGGAAATCTAACCAGGATTGAATCAGTAACCTCATTCTTGTATTCAATAAAGTCAGTAACACCAAGAGTATCAGAAAATACATCTGGAAACGACTGACACAATTTACGAATACTCTCAGCCTGCTCCTCAGGTAGATGTCTAAGGTCTAACAACATCTCATGCGGGGTAGGCGAAACAGATGAACATGACACAGAATTACATTTTAGCAACAAAATTTTACAATGCTTAGCAAATTTGAAGGTGCACGACTTGCTCTATTGGTGAAAAGTATCTAATTCCCTCCATGGGAATTTAGAAGTTTCCATTCGTAATTGCTAGGCGGGCAATAATTCCATTGTGGAGATTTATCTCCCATATGCGGTTATCAGACTGTGGCTCTTATAAGCGCTTCTGATAAGTTCACCTGCATACACCCCAGACTCTGATGAGTCTAGTGTCAGACCTAAGACGAAACGCTGGTTAATAGAGCAAACGCCTGAAAAGCCTTACATCTGATTTGCTGTGAATGTTGAGCACTAGACCAGTAGAAGACATGAAATCTGCTCCCAATATAACAGGGCAAGACAAGTGCTTAGTCACAAACAGTTATATTTTCCAAGTAAATGTAGAAATCCGAATTTTGGCGAATATGAAACCTAAAATTTCTAATGGAGAAGAATTAGCTGAAATGCATTGGACTAGGACGAACAATAATCAGAAAATTTACATACAGACTTTAATTTTGAATATCATTGAGCCGAAATAATGGAACAAACACTCCCCGAGTCTAATAGAGCGGTAACGGGTTCACGGGTTCACTATTCAAATCGATCTTAAGAAATGGTACGAGTGCGGGGGACTCCGCCGCAATCCTGAGAAGAACTCTTATCCTTACCCGAGCTTTTGCTGGGTTTCACAGGGGCTGAGCCTTGGAAAAATGACCCTGCTGACTCAGCCGAGGACACTAGTCACTTTAGATTATTCGAGTTGGTGGAGGTTGCACCAGAAGTTGAGCAGGAGTGGGTGCTATTGGCATTAGTGCAGTTATTGGCGACATGAGTAAAAGAGCCGCAATTGAAACATCCTTGTGATGACCCTGCTCCATTCTTTGTCCCAGTAGATTTAACCAAAGGGCACTTGTTACGGAGATGTTCCGTAGACCCACATGCATAGCATTTGCGGGTGGTGAAAGTTCGGCGAGGCAAAGGCCGAAAACTATTAGAAGACGAAGGGTGTTCCTTAGCGACTCTCAAGGTGTCGGCATACCGCACTCCTTCGGCTGAGACCGCCATAGCCTCTAATTCAGCAAAGGTTTGAGGACGCGATGCGAAATACAGATATGACCTATAGGGTGGGGAAATGCTTTCAACAATGGTCTGCACGATTTGATCTTCAGGGAAATGAAGAGCGAATACCCTGGTGTAGAACTTAATGTCCTGAATGAAGTCTGCAGGATTTTCATCCAGTTGCTGTACTCTATAATAGTACCTACTTTTGAATTAAGGAAGACATGGCTCGAGCCGGAATGAAGTTAGCTAACAGATGTGCGTGGAAGTCTTCTTACCATGACCTTCCTTTAATTTTAGAGGCAATAGATCGCTGACCCTGTTGTAAAATGGAACAGTCTTGCCTGCACTCTCTTAAGTTGATTAGGAGATGGATCACTTACTTCAAAAAAAGCTAACTACAGATGCTAACTCAGTGGTGTTATCAGTGATAGTGGAGAGAGCCTCATCACTTTTCTTCTCTCCCAAAGTTGGGATACTAATTGGTAATTCTAAAGATTCCTTAAGTTTGGTTCTATCTGCTGCAACCGTGCCTCCATATTGAACCTTCCTAATAAGTAATTCATAAATTAATTCCTCCTTGCACAAGTGGTCGGGATGGAGGACTTCGCGAGGGCCAGACATGATGAAAGAAAATTTACAAATTTAGATAATATCCAGCGACTGAGAAAATTCTTAGAGTACGATCCAAATGCTATGTTCAGCCGTCAAAAAGGGCTTAATTGAGACCCATTCAACCACGGTCTGCTACCATGTGTTCCGGGGTATCTGTGGAACGCAGAGGTGATAGAAGGTGCTGGGGGGAATGGGTCTTAACTACAATGTCAAGAATTGAATTTAAAACTTAAACTGAAGGTTATATTTTTAGAACTTCAAACAATTTTTTCATGACAATATTACAGGTGCAAGTAGCAATCATTAAACAAGATGGGGAAAAATCAAAGATTCAGAATCTTAACACTTCGGGCTTTAGGCCCCTAGCTTTACATTTCGTGAGCTACTAGCTCAAATTTACAAAAGAGCACAAATTTATACAAGGGCAAAGTTCAAAGAGCACTTGCTCCCAAAATAACAACATCTAGCTTTCAAGAGGCATTCATTAATCTTACAAAAACTTTGAAAAAGAGCTAACAGGCTCTCAGTTTTCCAGGCCTACTCAATTCAACATCAACTTACAATTTCTCGCCTCTCAAGGCACAACATACAATTGGAAAATGATTATACAGGGGTATTTAATACCCAACCTACTGGGCCTTCATGGAAAAGGAATAACGGTTAAATAAATGGCCCGAACACAAAATGAATGGAGGTGAATACTTGCACTTCTAGATATGAACACATAAAACCTAAAGGGCACTAGGCCGTTGAAACAGGGACTATTCCCAAACTACTGAGGTGACTCATATAAGGGTAAATTAATGCAGTACGGAAAGGAAGTGAAACAAGTTACAAAACGTGGTCACCTCAAACCAAGATGAAGGGGAGCTTGAGAGGGTACATCACTCTCTATCCCCGATTTACAATCAAAGATTTTATGAAACTTTTTACATTAGCCGGCAGAAGTTACATTTTTAGAAAAGAAGGTTACATAGTTAACGATTTGGACCTTTCCCTCGGGTTAAGCTGCGGAGATAGCTACAACAAGAAAGATGGAATATGTGGCTATACCTGACAGCAGTTCTAGCTGCTGACGAAAAGGCCGCCCGCCTCTTGCTTAACACACACTCAGATGTCGATCAGTTGGCCAAGAGACGTGAAAAGCCGCAGTTTATAAACCCTCAGGGAAGGTTCGAGATCATTCAGGAATAAACCAGCCATACCCTCTCACTTTAATTGGTCCAATTCAAAGTTACACTTCAGGATCGAACAAGTGGTAGAATTACAGAAATTAAGGATTGGCTACATTCAAAACTGGCGGAAAGGAAAAGAAAATATTGCCAACCCAAAAATAAATGAACATCAATCAGTAAAAAAAAAAACTTATGAATGCCAAACTTCTTCAAATCATAAGTTCTTTCACTTCACACCAGGGTGCATGATCATAGTTTTTTGTAGTGTCATCTGTGGAAAAATGCCCAAACTTCTTGATGAATGGCAAACAAAGCAAGGAGATATTCACTCAGGTTAGGCAACTACATAATAACAAAATTACATAATATTTTAGTGGTGACATCTTCTGATTAAATTTCTAAGTTGGTGTAGTTTCAGTTTCACTGTTTTACCAATAGAGGAGTTCATTTAGGCGCAGAATTTGAATGCGCGGTGTTGGAGATGTTTTATTTATCCTGGCGAAGTTAGGGATGTACTCCCTTCTTACACTTGACCAGTCTTAACCTAGAACACTTAATAGTATCTATTGATGACAATTACACTAGAGTCCCATTAATCCGAAAGTCCTGTTAATCTGAACTGAAATATTCAATGTTTTTAAAAAATCTCCTTATTGAAATGAAAGAACATATTATAGAATGAAGATGTATTTGCATTTTATTAGTCATATTTTACTAGGATAACTTAATGTAAACATAATTACACATCAAAAACCATCAACCACTGGTTGTTCATCTATACAAAGTCTGTTAGTTTCTTTTCCATAGTGATTGGAACCTACTCGAAGATGCAGTGTTAAGCCAGCGTCTCGTAAACATCACATCAGTGGGCATAGCAGCGGAGTGTTGCTCAATGTAGCGTACGGCAAGTTCTAAGGCAGCCACGGCATCTGAATGTGACACTAGTTGTTCATTGTGTACTCTTCGTCGTCACTCTCTTCCTTATCAACTCCAGATTTTTTTCCACCATAGCTACAATTTCTTGGTCTGTTTGTAATTGATGACAGTCAGCTTCCATCCATATGGTAATGTCATTTTCATTGTCGTTTTCTCCTCTAGGGGTTCTTAACTACCCTACTGTAATTTATACAGTATTTTATTAATTTAACTGCTAAAGAATAGACATTTCAAATTACAGTATGTACATTACTGTACTGTAGAAACTATTTTCCTCAGACGGTTGAGGCGCTGGCCCTCTGACCCCAACTTGGGAGGTTCGATCCTGGCTCAGTCCGGTGGTATTTGAATATGCTCAAATACATCTGCCTCGTGTAAGCAGATTTACTGGCATATAAAAGAACTCCTGTGGGAGAAAATCCCGGCACCTCGGCGTCTCCGGAAACCGTAAAAGTAGTTAGCGGGATGTAAAAACAATATTATTATTAGAAACTATTTTTCGGTTAATCCGAAAATTTCGTAATCTGAACAGATCCAGTCCCAATTAGTTCGGATTAATGAGACTCTACTGTATATGATATTAACAATAATAACAGTAATAGTATTAACAAAAATAATCACACTTTAACAAAGTCATATCTATATAATACACATCATACGTACAGTACATTAAAAATGCATGAATAATGAGTACTATAACTACTACTTAAGAGTACACCTAAGTTAGTAAGATCTCGGGGGAAAAATTCTACGCCCCCCCCCCCCCCTCCCCCTCCCGTGCCCTAACGGCTGCATTACGAATTGCCTTTCTCGAAAGTTGGCATCTCTGTTAGGGTCCTGTGGGCTAATAACTCGCACACCTGAATTAAATTTATTACAGAAACCAGACGAAATTTATGCTGGCCGGATTTTATGGAGACGACTTTTGCAATGAAATACAGGACACAAATCGGATTCTGGAATGCGAAAACTATGTATGAAACTGGCAGACTGAGAGAAGTAATGGCAGAAATGAAAAGGTATAAACTGGAGATACTTGGGTTGAGTGAAACAAGATGGACAGGCTATGGAGTGGTGAGGACAGAAGATTGTGGTGTCTTCATTTACTCTGGAAGAGAAGAAAATGATCAGCATTCAAGTGGAGTGGGTGTTTTACTCACAAAGAAAGCAAAAAATAGCATAATGGAATGGACCCCTGTATCACACAGGATAATTACTGTACGAATAAGAACCAAAGTTAGACCTGTGACCATAGTACAGTGTTATGTGCCAACAGAGGTAGCAGAAGAGGAAGAGAAGGAGGAGTTTTATGGTAGGCTGACATCAACACTGGCAGGGAAAAAGAAGGAGGACATTGTGTTATTGTTGGGAGATATAAATTCAAAAATCTGTAATGAGTATGCAGGAAGAGAAATCATCATGGGTAGACACGGAATAGGAGAAGAAAATAATAATGGTCAGAGATTCATAGACCTATGTAGTAATTTTGGATTGGTTATAGGTGGATCATTGTTTTCACATAAGAACTGCCACAAGATCTCATGGGTGTCACTTGATTTCCGGACAGAAAACCAAATTGATCACTTAGCAGTAAGTAAAAGATGGAGACATTCTCTCTTGGATGTGTGTAAACGTGGAGCAGATGTAGGCAGCGACCAGCACTAGTAAAACAGGCAGCAGTATGAATGGAACATTTCAACTCCGGGAAATTTGGGAAACTTGAAGTGGAAAATAAATTTAAGATACATTTGAAGATCAGGTTTGAAGCCCTCGCCGAACAACCAGATGAAGATGCAAATACTAAATGGAATACAGTCAAGGACCTCTTTCATGACGCATGTGAAGATATAGTGGGCTACAGAGAGCCAGGAAGGAAAGAATGCATATCGGATGACACTTGGGAATCAATCCAAAAGCAAAGAGAGTGCAAGGCACTTGTCAACTCCAGTAGAACAAGAAAGCAGTAGCAATGGAAAAATACAGGGAGGCCAACAAGGAGGTTAAGAAGAAAGTGAGGAGAGATAAACAAGTGTTTACAGACCAACTGGCAACACAAGCAGAAGAAGCAGCAAGAGTCGGCAACAGCAAAGAAGTAAATGCCATTACGAGAAAGCTTTCTAGGAGGAACTTTTCAGGGCAGCAACCAGTCAGAGATGCAAACGGAGTAGCCTTGACATCTGAGAGACAATAATTGGAAAGATGGAGACATCACTTCATGGAAGTACTCAATAATCTTGGTTAGGAATCAAGAACTGAAGAAGTTCATTTTGGATGATCTAGACATCTTGGTTGAACCATCAACACTACAAGAGATTGCACAAGCAGTGAAACAAATGAAGAGTGGCAAAGCACCTGGTGTAGATAACATTATCCCAGAAGCCCTAAAGGTAGATCCATATTTAACAGCAGAAATCATGGAGCCACTTCTAACACTAATATGGAACGAAGAACACCTTCCTGAAGAGTGAAAGAAGGGTGTCCTCATCAAAATACTGAAGAAGGTTGGCCTCTCAGATTCCAATAACTGGAGGGGAATAACGTTGCTCTGATATGTTGGAAAAGTGATGTCAAGAGTCATACAGAACAGAATACGCATAGCTATTGACAGGAGACTACGTCAAGAACAGGCAGGTTTCAGAGAAGGTCGGTCTGCTGTGGATCAGATTAACACACTACGGCTAATCATTGAACAATTTGCTGAGTATCAGACATTTCTGTATATAATTTTCATTGATTTTGAAAAGGCCTTTGACTCTGTCAACTGGAGGAAAATGTGGAAGGCTATGGAAAAGTTCGGAATTCCACAAAATATAGTCTGTCTTACACAGGAAATGTATGATGGATATACTTGTCAAGTAGAACATAAAGGGAAGCTGTCTGAACCTTTTGCTGTAAAATCTGGAGTAAGACAAGGATGTCTATTGTCGCCAATTTTGTTTATCATGACACTGGATTGTATGCTGAGAGAGGCAACGAATAGAAAGCGTGTTATTCAATGGGGATTAAATAACAGATTGGAAGAACTGGATTATGCGGACGATCTCTGTCTTCCTGCGGAATGTTTTCGGGACATGGAAATCAAACTGAATGACATAAAAATAGAAGCTAAAGAAGTAGGCTTAAAGATTAATAACAAAAACACTAAAGAAATGCGCTTAAACCATTGTAACAATTGCAACTTGACTCTAGATGGAATGGATATTGAAAGGATAGAGGAATTTTGCTACTTAGGAAGCATGGTAAGCCAGGATGGAGGTGCTTTTAGAGATGTGGTGAGTCGTATAAATAAAGCCAAAGGAGCTTTTGCACAGTTACGACCAATATGGAGATCCCCTCATATTCGTATAAAAACGAAGCTATGGATATTCAACTCAAATGTTAAATCTGTGTTACTGTATGGAAAGTAACCAAAGACATTACTACAAGGTTACAGACTTTTATAAATCGGTGTTTGAGGTACATTATGAGAATATGGTGGCCAAAGACCATCTCAAACAAAGACCTTTGGGAGGCCGCAAGTCAAAGTCCCATACAGGAACAGATAATGAGAAGAAAATGGTGATGGATTGGGCACACCATGAGAAGACCACAAGAAAGTATCACAAGGCAGGCATTGATTTGGAATCCACAAGGCAGTCGCAGGCAAGGCAGACCGAGGATTACCTGGTAGAGAACCATAGACAAGGAGATTGCTGGAGTTAACGAGACATGGAGGGAGGTGAAAGCATTGGCGGCAGATAGAACAAGCTGGAGAAATTTCGTCGAGGCCCTATGTTCCACCTGGAATTAAAGGAAATAAGTAGTATACCATGAATGCACATGTTCCCATTCTGTGCTGCTTAGGCATGTTGACAGCCATTAGGATATACAGTTTCTACATAAATTTTTTACAGTTCCAGAAAAGTTATGTCAAAAATTTTGACTTCCCATCACTACAAAAACACATTTAGTTTCCAAAAATGCTTTTCTTATATATAATTTCCAAGGAAGTGTTAAAGTGAAGGCAGGGGGGGGGGCAGTGAAAGAAAATAGGTAAGAGACGTTGGGACCCTTGAAAGAGAATCATATTATTATTTTTACAGTTCCAATTTCCCAGGTACTGTTAGTGAGCATCTTCCATTCTGTCTTATTGAGATACGTTCTTTTGTTAATGACAGCCTCCGCCTCCAGTGTCCTTCCCCTATCCGCAATGTCTGTCATTAAAAGAGAATACTTTAATCTGTTAAAAGTACAAGATGTCCTCCGGAAAAAAAAAAATTGAACATGCTAATTGATGTAGAGGCTGAGGAAACAGATGAAACATTACCAAGAGTGTTTGTTCAAAGGTACCTTATTAAGGGAATGTTCACTATTTTTAACAACGGTATTCAAATCCAAACTATTGGCCTGAGTAGCTCAGGCAGTAGAGCGCTGGCCTTTTGAGCCCAATTTGGCAGGTTCGATCCTAGTTCAGTCCGGTGGTATCTGAGGGTTCTCAAATATGTCAGCATCGTGTCACGCAGGACAAAATTCTGGCACCTCGGCTTCTCCGAAGAGAAGTTAGTGGAACGTAAAATCAGTAACATTATTATTATTATTATTATTATTTAAATCCAAACCAAGCAAGCTGGCTGTGCAGTTAGGGTTGCGCAGCTGTGAGCTTGCATTTGGGAGATAGTGGGTTTGAATCCCACCTTAGGCAGGCCTGAGGATAGTTTTCTGTGGTTTCCCACTTTCACACCAGAAGTGGGAAGGAAGCAGCCGTGGCCTTAACTAAGGTACAGCCTCAGCATTTGCCTGGAAGTGAAAATGGGAAACCACAGAAAACCATCTTCAAAGCTGTCAACTGGGGTTCGAACCCACTATCTCCTGAATGCAAGCCCTCAGCAGCATGCCCCTAAATGCACAGATAACTTGCTCGGTAATAAAATACTATTTTTAATAGATGAACTCATTTGTACACTAGCCAATGCAATTGATTCAAGTAGTGTATAACATGAAATAAATCCCAAAAATAATTTTCCTCTCTCCTGAAAAAATTACAGATTTGTTGGTTACATCCTTACTCTGGGGAAGTCTTCAATTAAAGGAGGGATGATCAGCCCCCCCCCCGTTCATTTTACGGTTACTTGGGCCATTGTGGCTCATTTAGCGTTTTGACATGGGCTTTAAAGACTGGATATCCTCCTTGGCACTAGTTAATTTTCCAGTAAAAATTCTATCCTGCTATTGCTGGGATTCAAACATTGGTTTTCAAGGTGAAAAGTCAGCTGAATCAAATCATAATTTTTACCAAGCTTGATAGCTGCAGTCGCTGAAGTGCGGTCAGTATCCAGTATTCAGGAGATAGTGGGTTCGAACCCCACTGTCGGCAGCCCTGAAGATGTTTATCCATGATTTCGCATTTTCACATCAGGCAATTAAGGCTACGGCCACTTCCTTCCCACTCCTAGCCCTATCCTGTCCCATTGTTGCCATAAGGCCTATCTGTATCGGTGCGATGTAAAGCAACTTGTAAAAAAATAAAATTTAAAAAAGTCATATTTATTGTTATTTTGTTCGTTGCAGGTGCTGAAGGCTTATTACCTCCGTAATGAATAATTTAGTATCTCTCAAAATTCAGTCTCCAAGAAGGAAGGAGAGGATTAAGAAAAAATCTTTTGAAAGAAGACTTAGGTAAGAAATATACATAGCCTATATATAATTGAAAAGTAGCGAGTTCATTTTTATCAGTAAATTGTGTTTTATAGTTTAACTAGAAAGCCTCCGTGGCTCAGACGGCAGCGCGTCGGCCTCTCATCGCTGGATACCGTGGTTCAAATCCCACTCACTCCATGTGAGATATGTGCTGGACAAAGCGGAGGGGGGGCAGGTTTTTTTTCCGGATACTCCGGTTTTCCCTGTCATCTTTCATTCCAGCAACACACTCCATTTTCATTTCATAGCATCTATCAGTCATTAATAAAATCACTTTGGGAGTGGCGACCCCATCGTACTAATAGCCTATATATGATTCATTAATTTCATTCCTGGCCTGGTCAATGACTGGAAAACAGGTTGTAGGTTTTCATTTTTTTTCATTCAGTTTAACTAGAGGCCCTGTGCTGCTTTGCAACATTCATTATAAATAGGTCAGACAACTCGTCTTGATATGCCTGTTGTAGTCATATTGTTTTATCTGCCCTTTTCAGTGGTCTTTTGAACATTTAATAAGAAGGGCGTTATGGTATGCTGCAGTTCATAGTCAGATTTCATCCATTCTGATGTCGTCATGCCGTCTGTTTGGTAAACATCTCTCAATATATTTGCCTTTTTAGCCTGCAGTTCTTGATGTAAAGCTTGGTATTGTGACTGTGTGTAGAGGGAATATCTTTCTTGCCTAACCCGGCAAAGATTATTTTTGCGCCGACATGTTTCTTTTTTCTTTTGACTGGGGTGTTGATCTCCTTTTCAAACTCCATTGTTGGCGACAAATTTTCATGAACCAATCCGCTTAGTCCCGTGGCATTTTTCTCTTTCCTTGCTCTGCAGTTGGTGATAAATTTTCTTGAAGCATTCTAACATTCGGGTGAAAGACCAATTTTTTTTTATGGCGAATGGTTTTTTACTCCTTCCTCTATGATAATCACACGTCGGCGTTCAAGTAAATCTCTAGCTAACTGCACTATACATCTCAGGGATTAAGATTATATATATATAATTTTTTTTTTACATGGACTCGACTGGGAAACCACGCCTCTTATTTTCTAGTACGTCCTTAAATGTAATTATAATCAACTTTCAAGTTCAGCCAACCATCATCCTCCAAGAAATTATCTTAAAAATTAACCTTCTATACTAAAATTAGCCATTTTAATAATAATTTAAATTCTTAAATACTAGCTTTGCCTGCTGCCATTTCCTGATGGATACAGTACTTTTGTATCCATCTCTTGGCACAGGCCAGAGTAAAGTGTAGCTTTCACCGAAGTCCCAGTCTCATCCATGGCTGTGACAATGTGGAAGCTGCTGGGGTATGGGTGGTGCTGAGTAATGACATTCAGAGCACGACTAGTGCATCTGAGTGTTATGAAAGGTGTTGCTCATAGGGTCAGTCGTGCTGCAATAGCACTTTCTGACCCAGTCAGGAAGCAGTGGCAAACTACCTCACTTCTCGTCTTGCCTAGTACGCCTCATTTTGGTGCTGCCATTGGTTTTTGCGGTTTCCTTATAACCGCATAACTTTTGGTGGTGCTATTTGAGGATCCAACCAGCCTCTGGGCTGATGACCTAACAGACAAATACTAGCTTTATTTATAACCATCTAGTAACTCAGGATGATATATAAATTATTTAAACATTCATTTGCAAACATCATAATCTCATTCGGAAAGATAAAGAAAATTCTTGTTTGAAATTAAATTATTAACATATTAAAAGAAAACTATTGAAATTATTAAAGAAAAATTACAAAATAGTGAATGTCAGACAATACGATTGTCAAAAATAATGAATGACAAGAATGTCGAATGTCAAAAAGGATGATATATATATTATCTGTAACTGGATAAATATCCAAAATATTTCCTGAAAAATATGTAGGAGTTCTCTAACGTAGCCTTGTCATTTTTATAAACAGGTCATACCTCTACAAAGGTCAAATGTTAACTTAAATTCTGTCACCTGGTCGCGAAAATTCAAGGGATACCGTAGATGACATTTCGTAATTTGTTAATGGGAGTAACATAAAATTTATGAAGACACTTTCATCAATGATTGATTGTTTCTATTTAAATCAGTTAAAATACTACGCAACATGCAAAATTCTCCTTGAAAATACCATGACTATACTATAATATCAGTTATTTGGAAATTATCTTTTTGATGATCGTACACCGTTATTACTCTGTAAGTTCAATAAACAAATATCACCATATGTATATTACATCAACCCACATTATACGTCACTCAGTAATTCACATTGCTATCACGACAAATATAACCTAGAAATTAGAATTGTGTCTCGAAATTTTTCATCAGTTAACCTTAAATAAATATCTCTTATCATATTTTGTCGTAAATACCATAATTCAACACAATTGTATCAACGAATATATATCAGTCATAATACTCACAACTCTAACCTCATAATTCCATCGTATTCATTTTCTGCCACACATATAAATATCAATTAATCCTCTCTTGGCAACGTATAATTCAAAAAAATCTATATCTTAACACAATACCGCTTTATGGGTCTCTAATTACCATTCATACAAGAGATACACTTTTCTTGTCAAAGAATGAACATATCGGGCTTATATTTACTTACATTTGGTGGTAGGTTGGCGTTGCATCTAGTCTCAGTATCCTGCAAGTCAATCTATTTTCCATTTCGCATTTCAACTATATTGGATCACATTGATCATGGTAAAATTTTCTTTGGAAATAAGTCGGAGAATTATTATCAAAGCTCATCACCAGTGAATATCATCTTTCCTATGTATGACTGTTATCTTATGTAGTTGAGGACAACCTAAATCCATCATTAAACTAATATTATGAATTCTTTCGCGAAGACACTGCACATTGAAATTATCTCGAAGATACATTTGTCGACCTCTCTTTCATAATATCACTTATATCAACTAACTACATATTAGGTTAAACATGGATAATCTACAAATTAATTTCATGGAACTTAGCTTATTTTGCCCGCGTTACTGGACTGGGATGAGAATCATCTCGTTCTTCTTTGGGACATCATCTCCAGGTTATGGCTGCATCATGTCCGGGTTGTGGTTACCAGTCTTGGGTTCGGAGAATGAGCTGGTTGGTCTCCGTCAGATGCCAGTCCCATTCTCAGCTTAGTTGCTCATCATGATGCCGTCGTTTACATGCGTCAGAAACATATTTAAAGATATCATTAGTTTCATACTTCTATTAATGATTATATTCTCTTGAATCTTATTTCTACTAGACAAAGTAGATTATAACACCATAGGCGATAATATTTCAGATTGAATGACTTATAAAAATGCTTTAAATATTTCCTTGTTTGACGAGAATATACTTCAAATTAGCGATATCTAATTTCTGTTGTAAGTAATCCTTGTTAAATTTTCGATTCAATTCTAGACTACCGACAGCTATACTTTTCCTTCCCCTATTAGTTATTGTGCTTAATAATCTTGTTGCATATACGAAAATTAACATTATGTTTCTGTATTACCGATACTGCTCGTTTCTTCATTTATTCAAGTAATGTTCTTTCCAAAACAAGCTCCTTTTCTTTGCGTGTTACTTTCCTCATATAACTTTGTCTTGATATTCAATGTAATATTCGATAGTTCACTTTGCCGGTTTTTAACCATTTAAAAGTTCTGCATTTATCTTAATCACGGCCATTTGGATTTCGTGGGTCTGAACATTTTTTACTTCCTGTTTATGGCTTATTTGATTCGACATGTCTCTATTTCCTTTCAACATATTCACGGCCTATTTAATTCGATATGTCTGTATTTTCTTGCAACCTATTTTTCTACTGCATATTTTCTGACATTTTATCACGATTAATGGCAAAAGTTATGATTCTAACATCTCGTTTTGACATAATCAGGGCATTGAAATGGTACATTTTTCTTCCCTGCTACGGATAAATAAATGTACTGCTCGCAGTATATTAATTTCCATTTCATTTATTTACACAAATGGAGCTTTTCATTGACCTGTTTGAATAACTCTTTCATTTATGATTTTAACATTGTACTTTATACAATATTCATGATCTTCTTTATAATATAATTTCATGCTGGATGCATTGTGTACGTTTCTGTACGTTCCTGTCAGATTTTCAACTACATAAGCATTGTTACCTAATGCTTTCTTTATAACATAAGGACCATCGAAAAGGTGAACAAATTTTGAAAATATCCACTCTGAAACATTAGAATTAGGTGCTTTCTTGATCATTACCATGTCATTATTTTTGAAAGGTGGATGAAATTTTTTATTTCGAACACTCTTCAGTCGTCGGCCAGCCTGTTCTCCAAGTCTTACATTTACCATCTGGTTGATTTCTACACTGCTGGGTCTTGATTCATCGTTTTCCCCTAAAATATTATCCGATGGTCTTTTTAATTGTTCGTTTAAATGTACGACCCTAGGTATTTGATTGGTCGACTCGTGAACTGTATTATTAATACTTTCTTCAATTATACGTATTACGTTAATCCATTTCCAGTGACACATAGAACAGTATATCCTACAATATTTTGATATCTCCCGCATACATCGCTCTACAGGATTGGCTGAAGGATGCCTTACTGATCATAATATATGCTTAATCCGCAATTGATGTATCGCTTCTTGAAATTCAGTCGATGTAAAATGGGTACCTCTATCCGTTAATATTTTTTTTAGCTTTCCCATTTTAGGTATAACACCTCTATTTATCGCTTTAAGCATCTGCTTAGTTGTAGCTCTCTGAATTGGCTGCAATGTTACAAATTTTGAAAATATGTCCACGGTGACAATTATATATTTATGTCCTCTAGTAGCTCTTGGCAATTTACCAAAAATGTCTATTGCAAAAATTTCTCTCGGGGCTGTTGGTAACATAGCAACTGGTTCGTGCTTAGTTAGAAATGAATTGTGCTTCGTTGTCTGAGATTACAAGTCTTAATTACATTTCTAATGGTTTTTCTGATTGCTTTCCATGTAATCTTTCTAATATCATTCTTGCTACTTTCTCCATTCCCCGTATCCTATTATTCTATGAGAATGCCAAATAATTCCTTTTTGTAGTGTTTGTGGTACCATTATCCTTAATTTATTCATATCCTTGTTGATATACTTCATTAGCATTCCGTTCTTCAGTACATATTGCCTGTTTTCATTTGGTTGCCTCTTATTTTCTGGATCATCATGCTCTATTCTCATAATCTCTAGTGCTAATTTCTCATCTGATCTTTGCAAGTAAACAATATCCCTCAGTTTTTTCAGGAATTCTTCATCCTGCTGTTTTAGCTTAATCTGTTGTATTACTACTTCCCTTTCTACAGGATTTCTACTTAGTTCATCTGCAAAAACGTTACTTTTCCCACTACAATGTTCTATTTTGATATGAAATTGCTGAGTAAATAAGATTCATCGTGTGATCCTCTCACTCGACATCGCCGCTTTAAGTCCAAATTGCAAGGCTTTATGGTCGGTTTGAATTATTATCGGAAATCCGTATATAATTTTCTTCCATTGCTGCAGTGCGTAAATAATAGCTAATAATTCTTGCTCAGTGGTCGTATAACTCAGCTCATGGTTTCGCAGTTTACAACTGGCAAATGCTAAATAAGTTTGATTCTTACTGTGCTCATTATCTCTTGATATAAATAAGCACCTATTCCTATATTGGAAGCGTCAGTTTGTATTATGAATTCTCTGGTATAATCTGGATATCCCAATTTAACATTATTAGCTAGTAATGTTTTCATCGCAAGAAATGCTTGTTCCGTCTTGTCATTCCGTTTCCATTTATTGTTTGCCTTTAACAACTCTTGTAGCGGTGCTGCTGTTTCTGTATACCCTTTACAATGATTCGTGAAAAACTGGGTCATTCCTAAAAATTGCCTGACTTGCTTAATTCGTGTCAAGCGAGGAAATTCACATATTGCTTGGATTTTTACTGGATTTGGTTTTATTCCATCGCCGTCAATGATGTGTCCAACAAACAATATTTGCTCTTGGCAAAACCTTGATTTAGCTAAATTGATTTTAAAACCCGTATTTTCCAATTTTTCTAGCAACCGATTGAGTTTATTACAGTGGTCATCAAATGTTTCCCTTGCAAAAACCAAATCATCCACATAGCGTGTTACATATTCTTTCACCTCAGGCAATAAATTCCTGTCTAGAGCTCTTATCAATAATGCACAACTGTTTTTCAATCCGAACGGCAATCTGCAGTATGCGTAGGTCTGGTTGTTAAACATAAATCCAGTCAGGAGTCTTGATTTTATTTCCAATAATATATGGTGAAATTATGATGTGAAATCTAAGCTCGTAAAATATCTGATGTTCTTGAATTTCTTCACTATATCCTTGATCTTTGGAATTTAATCATATTCTGGTATTAACTTTTCATTTAATTTTCTAGCGTCGAGACTTATTCTCAAACTCCGTTACTTTTCTTCACAATTACAATTGGATTTAGATATGGTGTCATTGTCTTAATGATTATCCCATTATCTATCGTTTCTTGGATAATTTTCTTTACGTCTTGAAAATATTTCTCAGGAATATTGTACAATTTCCCCTTATATGGTGTCCAATCGTTCACAACAATTTTGTACTTGAAATTCGGTATTTGGCCAGGTTTGTCCTTGAATATTTCAGAATATTTTTTTAAGATTGCTTACAATTTCTGTTTTTCTTTAGCATTCAAGTTAATTTCAGCAATCTTTTTCCACATATTTGGTTCTTCTCTTTCATCATCAACACTCAAAATCTTTTCTAAACTTTGTATTATTTCTCTTTCTCAATTTCATTCAGCCTTCTTTGTGCTGTATATTCTTCCACTTGTTTTTGTATTTCTAATCCCTCAAATTTCAAATGTTCTAAGTCTTGCGTCTCTTCATTCAGTTTAATTCTTTCTTTCGTTATCTATCCGTCAAGCTCGATAACGGGGAATCTTATTTCCTGCTTTCTCAAATCAATGGTCATGTCTGTGGTTACCAAAAAAAATCTATCCCAAGGATTATATTATACTTTATCCTATTCATTACTATAAATGGATGTTCGAATATCACTTTGCCCATTCTTATCTTTAGATAAGTTTGTATTTTACATTCAACTGTCTTATACGGTATTATTCCTCGTATTTTAGTCTGCGCAACTGGTATTACAGGTAATTTTTCTTTTTGATTTATTTCATCAAATAATATTTTTGATATGACGCTTATGCTCGTTCCAGAATCGACTAAACAGTGCGTCTTCAACCTGTTTACTCACACGATAATGATGGGCAAGTGTGCTTTGTTATTTCTGTTATTTTTTTGCACTTCTTCCAATAATTCATCTGGGTCTATATCCCAAGATTCAATTTGTAAGATATAACAACTTCCAATTTGGCTAATTAATTCATCCCAAGTACTATCTGTTTCATTTCTTAACCTAAAATTGGCGGGTTTTCTTTGTTGTTCTGGGAGTCCACTTCATATACTTGGGCTTCCGGATTTAATTTTTGTTCATCTCTCTCTTTTCTCTTATATTCTTGTAGCTCCAAACTTTCAGCTCCTTCTAAGTCTCCGTTTATGTTCCGATCCTTGATTGCGTCTTTCCATTTCTTCTCTTGGGTCTCTTCTCAAATCCTGAATTTGTTGCCTATTCCTGTTTTCTCTACTGTTATAATTGTTAATCTGTGCTCCTCGATACATTGGTCTTCGTCTATAATTGCCTCTATCTCTACCGTTTCTGTATTGGTTATATGGTCGATGATAAGGCACAAATCTTCTGTCTCCGTTTTGTCTTCCGGCCTCGGGACAATCCTGCCTGCACTTACATCGGCTCTGCTCTCTCATCCTTCCTTCATCGTTGCTACATTCCCTTTTTCTGGGGTTCCTATCATTATCTTTTCTTTCAGAAAATGATTTTCTCTGATTGTCTTCCCAGTTTAATACATTTATCACTTCCTCGTTACTCGTGCTCCTATTTATTTTCGACGTCGTATGACTAGATGTTATGTCAAGTTGCCTAAGTATACCTTCCATTTCTATTGCCGATTTTACATTTGCAGCCACAAGTAGTCTCTGGGTTTCTGGAGTGAATTGTTTTTGTATCGTTTTTATCGCCTCCAATTCACTAGGCGCTGAATCCAGATCTTGGAATCTATGGAACTGGTATGAAAGTAATTGCTGTACCTAGTTTGTCCTGTTGAGGAGTAGCTCTTTGAATATGACTCTAACCTGAGATTTTGTTGGATTTCCGGATTTTAAAATCGTTTTAGAAAAGCAAGTTTGAACTCTTCGTAATCGTGAAATGTATACTTGAAGGCTTGATACCATAAATTTGGATTAGCATCCAAGTGTTTTTCGATTACCCTGAGCTTTTTCTCATTGGGGATCCTATTCTCCTGGAAATACTCCTCCATTTCACGTAAAAACCTTTTTGGTGACATGGCTGCAGTATTATTAAAATGTTTAGGTCGATCATCGTAAGTTTTGATAATGTTTATGATAGCTGGACTTCCATTTCCATTACTTCCTATCATTATATCCTTATTACTCTGATCTGTTTTTCCAGATATTGTTGGTGTTCCTTCTCTTTCATTTATCTGTATGTCCACCATCCTTTGTTCATCCAATTGTTTCGACATTTCCGATTTTGTTGTCTGGATTTCACTTTTAATACTCTGAATCTCTTTCCTCATCTCATCTACTCTTTGCTCTGTTCTCTTTCTTCCATCTCGTTTCTATTCTTTTTCATTTCTTCTTTTATAACCTTCATTTCATCCCCGATCTGGTCACGCGCTGCCATTCTCTCCCATTGTTTTGTTTGCTGTCAGTACATTTTCATTTATCTTTTTCAACTCATCATATTGATTCCACTTCTCTTGTGAATCAATCCTTATCGATTCCATATTGTCCGTCAGTCTCTTGATTTCGTCCTCTTTCAAACTTTGAATGTAATTCTTACTTTCTGTTAACTTGCCTCTAATTTTATTTATTTCATTGTAGATCTCTTTGTTCTTATTTTCCATTTTCTCCATCATTTCGGTTCGGAGATGATTAATCCGGTTTTTATCTGGGAAACTTCTTTTTTGATTTTACCAATTCCTGTCCTCATAATTTCTTCCTGTCTCTCTTCCATTTTTCTCATCTCTTCCATCTAGTTTCGCTGCAGCTCTTCTTGTTTCTGTTGGTATTCCCCTTGTTTCTTTTCAATTTTTCTCATTTCTTCCATCTGGTTTTGTTGCATCTCTTGTTGTTTCTGTAGGTATTCTTTTCGAAATTTTTCAAATAATTGTTCCAGTTGCCTCCTTTGTGTCTCCTCTTGTTTTCTGCTCATTTCTTTTAATATTTCTATTTTTCCTTTCTGCTCTTCTTTCGCCTTTTCTAACTCCTCATTTATCTTATTTATTTCCTTATCGTTTTCTTGCAATCTCTCTTCCTGCTCCTTCTGATACTCCTCGAATTGCGAGCGAAGCTGACTTATATTTGTCATTTTAATATTTGTAATATTTAACTTCGCTAAGGTTTCTATCTCTCTATTTATGTATAGATTACAATCACTAAAATTATATCAATGCTTCAATCCAATTTGGGATTGACAATCTGACTTCCCCCAATAACCAGCCATCCTACTATCCCAGTCATTCATGAAATTTAAAAAGAAGCATTTTTGACATTCCTGAAATTATTAATCTATAAACTGTCTCTATCTCAATGTAAAATCATATTGTAAGCTAAATGAATACTATTAACCATCTTAACCTATCAATTATTCAAATTATTATTGTAATTTTATTCTTATTATCATCTATCTCTTCTTCTGCTCCCCTATGAATCCACATGACTTCTTGCTTAATTCTTAACTTATTCTTCTTTTCATTTTCCTCTAAATGATATGGTAAATAATTTCTTTTCTTCTATTGTCCTTCTCTTCTCTTGGTTTCAATCATAAGTATCCAATTTCAATTATTTACTTCTTCTCAATCTTGCCGCAATGCCGGGTGTTGATTTTTCTTGTAACCAACATTTTTTTTAAATAAATATTTTTTAAAATTTATATATATATCCACGCCGGATATCCTCAGTCTTGCCGCACAGTTGGGCGCCAAATTTTATGTATCTGTGCGCCCAACAGTTATTTTGTCATTAGGCTGGGCATCCTCAGTCTTGCCCCATGTTGGGTGCCAAATTTTATGTGACTGCACGTAGAGGGAATATCTTTTTTGCCTAACCCAGCAAAAATTATTTTTGCGCCGACATGTTTCTTTTTCTTTTTGACTGGGGTGTCGATCTCCTTTTCAAACTCCATTGTTGGTGACAAATTTTTATGAACTGATCCGCTTAGTCCCATGGCATCTTTCTCTTTCCATGCTCTACAGTTGGTGATAAATTTTCTTGAAGCATTCTAACATTCGGGTGAAAGACTAATTTTTTTTATGGCGAATGGTTTTCTACTCCTTCCTCTATGATAATCACACATCGGCGTTTAAGTAAATCTCTAGCTAACTGCACTATACACCTCAGGGATTAAGATTATATATATATTTTTAATTTTTTTACGTGGATTCGACTGGGAAACCGCGCCTCTTATTTTCTAGTATGTCTGCATATCCATCTGTTCCTTAAATGTAATTATAATCAACTTTCAAGTTCAGCCAACCATCATCCTCCAAGAAATTATCTTAAAAATGCACCTTCTATACTAAAATTAGCAATTTTTATATTAATTTAAATTCTTAAATACTAGCTTTATTTATAACCATCTAGTAACTCAGCATGATATAAATTATTTAAACATTCATTTGCATACATCATAATCTCATTCGGAAAGATAAAGAAAATTCTTGTTTGAAATTAAATTATTAACATATTAAAAGAAAAATATTGAAATTATTAAAGAGAAATGACAAAATAGTGAATGTCAGACAATACGATTGTCAAAAATAATGAATGACAAGAATGTCGAATGTCAGAAAGGATGAATGTCAAAATATGACGAATGTCAAAATATTGAATGTCAAAAATGCCTCTTTACTTTTATCACCTCAGATCACTACTCTCATGCTATCCATTTCTAACTTCATTCATAATGTAGGCAGAATAAGTAAAGTTCCATTAGCATAGCTTCCAATGGCTACATTTTATAATATATCAACAAATAAACAAAAATTATATATATTATCTGTAACTGGATAAATATCCAAAATATTTCCTGAAAAATATGTAGGAGTTCTCTAATATAGCCTTGTCATTTTTATAAACAGGTCATACCTCTACCAAGGTGAAATCTTAACTTAAATTCTATCACCTGGTCGTGAAAATTCAAGGGATACCGTAGATGACATTTCTTAATTTGTTAATGGGAGTAACATAAAATTTATGAAGACACTTTCATCAGTGATTGATTGTTTTGACTTAAATCAGTTAAAATACTATGCAACATGCAAAATTCTCCTTGAAAATACCATGACTATACTATAATATCAGTTATTTGGAAATGATCTTTTGATGATCGTACACCGTTATTACCCTGTAAGTTCAATAAACAAATATCACCCTATCTGTATCACATCAACCCACATTATACCTCACTCAGTAATTCACATTGCTATCACGACAAATAATACCTATAATTAGAATTGTGTCACGAAATTTTTCATCAGTTAACCTTAAATAAATATCTCTTATCATATTTTGTCGTAAATACCATAATTCCACACAATTGTGTCAACGAATATATATCAGTCATAATACTCACAACTCTAACCTCATAATTCCATCGTATTCATTTTCTGCCACACATATAAATATCAATTAATCCTCTCTTGGCAACGTATAATTTTAAAAAATCGATATCTTAACACAATACCGCTTTATGGGTCTCTAATTACCATTCATATAAGAGATACACTTTTCTTGTCAAAGAATGAACATATCGGGCTTATATTTACTTACATTTGGTGGTAGGTTGGTGTTGCATCTAGTCTCAATATCCTGCAAGTCAATCCATTTTCCATTTCGCATTTCAACTATATTGGATCACATTGATCATGGTAAAATTTTCTTTGGAAATAAGTCGGAGAATTATTATCAAAGCTCATCACCAGTGAATATCATCTTTCCTATGTATGATTGTTATCTTATATAGTCGAGGACAACCTAAATCCATCATTAAACTAATATTATGAATTCTTTCGCGAAGACACTGCACATTGAAATTATCTCGAAGATACATTTGTCGACCTCTCTTTCATAATATCACTTATATCAACTAACTACATATTAGGTTAAATATGGATAATCTACAAATTAATTTCATGGAACTTAGCTTATTTTGCCCGCGTTACTGGACTGGGATGAGAATCATCTTGTTCTTTGGGACATCATCTCCAGGTTATGGCTGCATCATGTCCGGGTTGTGGTTACCAGTCTCGGGTTCGGAGAATGAGCTGGTTGGTCTCCGTCAGATGCCAGTCCCATTCTCAGCTTAGTTGCTCATCATGATGCCGTCGTATACATGCTTCAGAAACATATTTAAAAATATCATGTTTCATACTTCTGTTAATGATTATATTCTCTTGAATCTTATTTCTAGTATACAAAGTAGATTATAACACCGTAGGCGATAATATTTCAGATTGAATGACTTATAAAAATGCTTTAAATATTTCCTTGTTTGACTAGAATATACTTCAAATTAGCGATATCTAATTTCTGTTGTAAGTAATCCTTGTTAAATTTTCGATTCAATTCTAGACTACCGACAGCTATACTTTTCCTTCTCCTATTAGTTATTGTGCTTGATAGTCTTGTTGCATATACGAAAATTAACATTATGTTTCTGTATTACCGGTACTACTCGTTTCTTCAATTATTCAAGAAACCTTCTTTCCAAAACAAGCTCCTTTTCTTTGCGTGTTACCTTCCTCATATATCTTTGTCTTGATATTCAACGTAATATTCGATTGTTCACTTTGCCGGTTTTTAACCATTTAAAAGTTCTGCATTTATCTTAATTACGGCCATTTGGATTTCGTAGGTCTGGACATTTTTTACTTCCTGTTTATGGCCTATTTGATTCGACATGTCTGTATTTCCTTTCAACATATTCACGGCCTATTGAATTCCATATGTCTGTATTTTCTTGCAACATATTTTTCTACTGCATATTTTCTGACATTTTATGAGATTCATGGCAAAAGTTATGATTCTAACATCTCGTTTTGACATAATCATTGCAATGAAATGGTACAGTATTGTGTCATAGAAGGCAGTGGTATTTTTAATCTCAGTTTTACTATATAGAACAGTTTTCTTGTGAGCTCATAGATTAGGCTCGGAGGGGTGGTTTTTGCCAGGCAGAGAAATTTTTTAAGGTACGTGGCCTTCACTATTTCTAGTGTAGCTAGGATATCCTTCAATAGATGTTCCCGGTGTATGTCATGATGGGGTCTCTTTGTAGCAGACTTTTTTCTCTTAGCAGCATGTAAGTTATTAGGAATGCTGTGCCATTTGCTGAATATATTTGGAAGCTGGGAAAGGTTAGAGAATTGAAATTTGAATTTACTGATGATTTACATGCCACTGAGGTTGAAAAGCCCCTTTATGTAGCATCTTCGTATAATATAATACAGGTTTATGAACACACTAACTATATATTTATAATGTTAAAATATTAAATTAAACTTAAAAGTTAAAATACAAATACCAAATCCAATAAAATTAAAACATAAATTATATAAGAAGTAAGAAAGTATATCATTAAGCCTATTTGATATTTTAGACCACAAGAATCTAAAGAACATAATGCTGAAACAGAGAAACAATTTTCTTAGAAATATACATATTTCTGATTGTTAGACGCAAGAATGCCTGATCTCAGTCAAAGAGTATTTAGCAGGGAATAGTATTCTTCCGTGATCAGAGGAAGTGTATACTCTCTGGCTTGACAGGTAGTAATCCAACATACCTTCATGCAATGACATTACTCAGAATATACTGTAAATGAAAGTGTTAATCGCTTAGCAACCTGCTAAGTACAGCCTTCACTGGCAGTTATTGGAGTGATCATTTAATGATTTAATTTTATAATTAGTCAAAGTTGGCTTAACTTAGAGACTTTTGATTCACCGTCATGTAATTCCGGAGAGAATAAAACAAAAATGAAGCAAATCGGTCCAGTAGAACGGACGGATGGATTTGCCAAAGCTGTTTTTAGTAAACTGTTTTAAATATAGATTTCATTTTGTGTTGGACACGAAAGCAACGCAATATTTTAAATATTGTTGTTATAAGTTATGTTTTCTGCTGGTGGTATTGGATGAGTATTAATTCTAGAAACATTGATCAGATCACAGGAAAAATGTAGGAGCCTACCTCTAAAATTACTACCAAGTATATAATACTCATAATGTAAAGAGAAGGGTTGGAGGAAATATTCTTCGTAAATGTTGTTGTAATAGCATTGACATCGCACGCTGCTCCACTCCTCTCAGGGCTGTCAGCAAGCTGCGATGCTTCCTGCACAAGTCATAGGCTGCTTAGGTGGAGGAGTGGAGACCTCTTCTATTTTTTTCTCTCTGATTAGCGTTAAGAGGGGATGGTTGCCTAGTTTTACTTCTTAAAACAGTAACCACCACCATGACCAGTAAAATTAAGTTTCTCTTTTGTGAGTATAAAAACCAAATCTATGTTCACTGGTGTAGCGGGTGGTTTACTGACCCCTTATGATCTAGTTTTATGCAACACACTGCATTAACTAATTCTGAAATACGTCGGTCTCTCTCCTTAAACCAGGGTAATATAATAAGATGTGTGGTTACGCGCTAGAAAAGACAGGAATCGTGAGTGTCACTATTGATTTATTATGACTACCCCGAATGTACCCATAAAATTAGCACAGATTCAAGGAACATGTACTTTACAACAGGAGGTACACACACAGACCAGGAACAGGTATTGTGTAGGCTGGGAACTGCCTGCTGCATGTCAAGCCTCGCAATAGCTCGCCTGGCAGGGGCGCGGTTGGAGATGTGAAAGTGAAAAGTGCTTGAGGGTTGGGAGGTTTGAATTCCATGCAAGTATTTTCTTTTTTCCAGCCAGTTGCCTGGGTTGTGGCAAGGTTGCATATTTAATAGTTTCCATAGACTAATTTGTTTATTTGACCCTGATAGGGCCATTGGTATGGTGGCATATGGTATAGACATGCAACAGAATTTCAGTTACCTACATTGTTTAACACAGCTTGTTCTCAAAATGATGACCTCCATGGTTGGTACAGAACTGCTTGCGATGCTGTAAGGACTGTCTGGCAGGTTTCAACATCTCCGGTGTAACAGATCGGCATGCCTCGGTGATGAGCTAAGTTGACCAGGATTTGTTTTACGTGGCCCCACATAAAAAATCCAGGAGCATAGTGATCTGGCAGGCTAGGAGATAGGTCCTTCCCTTCATATCAATTTATCAGGATATGTCTCATGGAGATGGTTCCAGACAACCACACGGTGGAGCTTCGTCATGTTGAATACACATCCTGGAGTGGTCAAGGAGTGGCACATGTTCCAAGAACACTGGTAGTTCATCAAGGAGAAACTGCAGATAGTGTTCTTCCATCAGATGTCCCTCAAAGAAATGGGAACCTGTGAGGCGATCACTCACAATGGCACACCATACGTTTGACACCCCACTGTACCTGAAAAGCTGCCTGTTTTACCCAATGAGGATTATCCACATGCCAGTAATGCATATAATGGTAACTAATGGTTCCATTGTTGTGAGCACCCTTTATCCGTAAATGTTTGCTACGAAAACTGGATCAATGTCCATATGCTGTAGGATCCATTGACAGAATGCCATTCGGATGTTGAAATCATGACCATGGAGCATCTGGTGTAAGTGCTGATGGTATGGGTGAAACCGATTAACAGACGTCCAACTGATGTTCGTCTTCTGTGCAATGGCCCATTTGCTAGTGTGAGGGTTATGCTGGATAGTGTGCAAGACAATCCCTTCATTGTGAGCAGGTATCACGGGATGATCTCGAATAGGCCGTGTCCTTCCCAGGGACACAGTAGCCTGCACACTTTTTTCCACACTCTGAAATTAGTCCACTAAAATTGTCCTGAATATAGGGGTTTGCTGTCCAAAATGTCTGGTAGTTTTGGATTTTTGGGTATTATTAGTGTTTAGCCGGTTTTGTAAAATCCAGGTTTTAGATCTTGGGGTGCCATCGTGCACCCCTTGGCATTGAAAAAACATGTTTTACCTTTTCTTCTTTTTCCTGAAATTTCTCCTAAATGGCTGGTCTAACGAAAAATTCATTCATTCCAAATTTAAATCAGAGTAAATTTGCTAAAGTTTGAGCTCATATTCAGCTGTGTAGCTTATGTAGTGATTGAGATACAGGCTTTCAAACAATCATGTTTCTATCAAACAGTTGCTGAAGTTGTGATTTTTTGTCAATTTTTTAAAAAAGTGACCTTGGACGGAGCTTCTTGAGAGCCTGGATGACCTGAGACAGACAAGTCTCACTGTACCTCTTCGTAGTAACTGTCCTTTTTTGTTTCTAGCACAACCCGAGTCAGGATGCCCCGTTTAGTGAAGAATGCTGTAATCATCCTTTTCTTCACTGACCTTGACTTTCTCACAGTCACAGGAGTACCCTCATTTTCAAATAGCTACACCTTGTTCTGGGATTTTGTTGGGACATTGTAATAATAAAGCCAAGTTTTGTCACCTGTAATGATGCTATTGACGTTACGCGAAGTCGCATTTTCAAATTGTTTTAGCATTTTTTTTGCACCATTTCACTCGATGTGCCCTCTGCTCCTCTGAAGGTGAACGGGGCACCCAAAGGGAACAAACCTTTCTAACCCCTTCTTACCCCAACTTGGGAGGTTTGATCCTGGCTCAGTCCGGTGGTATTTGAAGGTGCTCAAATACGTCAGCCTCGTGTCGGTAGATTTACTGGCACGCAAAAGAACTCCTGCGGGACTAAATTCCGGCACCTCGGCATCTCCGAAAACCGTAAAAGAGTAGTTAGTGGGACGTAAAACAAATATTATTATTAAACCTTTCTAACCTGGAGATGGTCGTGTAGAATTGAATGAATAGCTGGTGCAGGGATGTGGAGGGTCTCTTCTACCTGCCGATATGTCAACCGTGTCTCTTGCTGCAACATTTTCCTCACAGCTTCAATGTTTTCCTCAGTCACTGATTCAGACGGTCGTCCAGAATGAGGATCGTCTTCAACCCCAAAATTTCCCCTCTGGAACTCTTTGTACCAGCGGAAAATTGTTGTCCAATGTGGACAGTCTTTCCCCAGTACAGGAGTAATTTCCACCTTTAGACCACATTGACATCTTGACTTGCTGTCTTCCAGACCAGTTTTCACCCCTCTTTTCATCCCTCACCATAACAGGGGTGTCCAGTCCACTGTTTTTGCGTATTGCAAAACTTTCCTAGTGCCTTTTGTAATTTTGGTCAATGCTATGACCAAATGTTATTGGAGCCCAGGTCTGGACTTTCAACCTGTACCCTGCAACCTGTAATTATTACAAATTTCATCTCACTTTAAGGAGAAATTATTACGGAAAAGTTGAAGAAATCACAAAAAAAGAATTCTACAAAGAAAGGAAAGTGTCAGTGGTGCTTGTTTGTATGCACACTAGTTGACCAGCATATGTATTTGAAGGACACTTCCATTTACTACAGCAACTGGGAACTTATTTGTAAGTTTCTGAACACTAACCCATACGTTTCTGTTACGAGCATGTTTAGAAACTGCCACTCTCACTTATGCCAATTTCAAGAATAAGGTCCCTGATGAACATAGGCATTAGTTTGAAGAGTGATTGACTGATGGTTTGCTGTGAGCATTGTAGTTCATTTTTGTTGACTATATTGTTTCTTGTAGTGGTTGTGTACAGTGGGATTACTGATGATAACCCACGTTACAGATTGGCAATTTATGATAAGGTGTAGCTTGTTTGATGTATGATACATTTTTTACAAGTTCTTTATGCCATTGTAAGTGTTTGTGCAAAATATGTTTCAAGGTGATGATTCCAGACTGTGATGAACATATGCAAGTTTCATTCTTGTGTACCATATCTGACTAAATTTAATGCAGGGAAAATAGGTATATCCCAGGAAAAACACAGGAAAAATAGACTTAGGTTACTAGTGGCCACTCTATCTGATGATGACAGCTTTGTTAAGTTTTGAGACAATATCTGTCATAGAAGAAGTACATGTCATGCAGTACTTCCTTTTCACAAGACCCAAAGTCCAGCCAAAAAAAAAAAATTCGTATGACCCACTGGCAGAAAAGAAATAGTTACTTTTCATAGAAACCTGACATAACTTTCCACATGATAATGTTATTTTTATTTTGTGCTATGCGTTTGTCAACATGGAGAAACAAATCACGGCACAATGACCGGGCTCCTGTGCAGTTTATTAAAATTACCAGTTATAAAATATATAGCTCAGTAAATGTCTGTAATTGTACCATACATTATCTTGTTGCACAAGGTGGTTATTTCATATTTTTGTACAAGAAGACAATGCAGGAACTTTATTTAAGAAACAATAACTTAAGTCGCCAATGTTAAATTTCCATTGCGACTTAAGGTATGGTTTTGTTGCACTGCATAGCATGTTTCCAAGGTTATTTTGAAGACTTTACCGTATGGTGACATCACTGTTACTTTGTTCATCACTTAGTTTAAGGATCAGGCTAACAGATAGCATTCAAATCTAAAAATCTGGTTTACTGGAGAACATCACATACCAGTACTGTATGCTAATAAATAATTACAAGTGACTGTGAAAAAAAGACCACCATTAAATATGTTTCATGTGTACATTTACTATTAATATTGATACTCTTATAAACAACAGAAATAAATTGTGTGATTAATACAGGTAAATATATACTTTTATATACTACACAGTTCAAAAAAATTAGGGGAACATTTTTTTGAACGTATGCCATGCTCCACAAAACAATACCTCACACTCAGGTATATTACCAACTGAACCTTTATTCTTTACCGTTGAAATATACAAAAGAACATCGATGAATTCACGTTAATTTTCAGAACACAAACGGAAATGTCCAAATAGGGGCAAAAACAAAGTGATAACAGTCCTCCAGGGTGGATTTTTATCACAGTTAGAGAGCTTCAGTATGGTGTATGTCCTCTACGAGCATTTATAACAGCTTGGCATCTACGTGGCATGCAACGTATAAGTCGACGGAGGTCACGTTGTGGTATCAGGTCCCATTCTTCAATGACAGCCTATTCAAGGTCTTGGAGAGTCTGTGGTGGGACAGGACGCCCACGAACACGTCTGTCAAGCCTATCCCACACATGCTCGATGGGATTAAGGTCAGGACTCTCTGCTGTCCATTCCATCTCTTGAATGTCCAGTTTTCACAAGACACCTCTGGTGATGCGTGTTACATGAGCCGTGGCATTGTTGTGCATGAGTATGAATTCAGGGCCAACATCGTATGCATCAACCAACACATGCTGTAGCAGTATCTGCTCGATGTACCCTGCAGCGGTAAGATTACCATGGACGACGACAAGATCTGTACGGCCATCAATACTGATGCCACCCTACACCATCACAGAACCTTATCCGAATCGGTCGCCTTCCAGGACAACATTTGGCATGTTCCCCTCACCACGGCGTCTCCATACATGTTGACGTCCAACATGCTGTGTCGGGTGAAATCTGGACTCGTCTGTAAACAACACAGGTCTCCATTGGCGAAGTTGCCTTTTGACGTGGGCACAGGCAAACAGAAGGCGAGCTGCGTGATGTTGCTGCGATAAACAGGGCACTTGAACAGGACATCTGGGTCATAAGGACACTTCTCTTAACCTGTTCGTTACTGTCTGGTCAGACACCGTGACTCCAGTAACCCTCTTGAGGTCTTGTTGCAGTTCTCTGGCAATTGCTGAACGACGCCACAACGCACAGACGGTCAGATATCGGTCATCTTGTGGGTTTGTCATGCATCCACGACCTTGTCCAACCCTCCTTGTGAACTGGCCTGTCTCATTGTAGCAATTCCATGAGCGGTGAATAACTGACAGAGAGACATTGAGATCCACAGCTATACGACGAAAAGTCCATCCTTCCTGGATCAAAGTGACAGCCCTTGCGACTTGAACGTCGTTATGAAGTTTCATGGGATGTGCTGCTTGACGTACAACGTGCTCAAATGACCGCAGTAGTCTGTGTATCTCACAACGACACATGGATGCACTACTATTCACTTTGTTTTGAGGGGTCACCTGACAGTTTAATGCATGGCTATGCCTACAGATGGAGTATATAACTTTGATTTGACATACATTGAGTAGCTAATATCTCAAGGTGTGCTGTATGACCATTGGAACCCTCTCTACCAAATTAACATTCACATACCAGATGTTACAAAACATGTTCCCCGATTTTTTTTAAAGTGTGTATATATCTCCTTCATTGTGACATCTCATTCCGCATCATGCACAGGAAGTTGGCACTATGAAAACCAAGCTGTCTATCGCAGGTTGTTTCTGGCAAACTTTAATTGATGCTTTCGATATTCTGATGTTGCTAGATAGCTCAAGGCCTCAGCTAAATGTCACGACAATTAGTTTAATGTGATGATGAAATCATCAAGAAAGATACCACAAGGAAAGCCTCGAAGGAGGTGGATGGATACAGTAGAGGATAATATAGAGAAGAGAGGAGGAAAGATGGAAGAAATGTTGGAAGCAATTAAAGAGTGGTAGAGAGACAGGCAGCGATTGAGGTCTTTGATTAAAAACCTGACGTGGTAGAGAATTGGAAATTGGGACTGATGTAGAAGTGACGAATGAGAGTACTACTTACTACAGACCAACAGTAAAGCATTCTTAAATTCAAACCTTCATATCCTTGATATCCGTGGTTCATTATACGCATGCAACATACTTCGAAGTGCTGTAGTGAATGAACACATTGGCCAATTGAAAAGATTCTCTTCTTGCTTCGTTTGTGCACAAATGTAAGTGACATGATGGCCAATACACATACAGTTTGTGTGTGACTGTAAACATTGAAAATTTGTGTGGGAGTTTTTAAAAATTGACGTGTTTTTTTGTTGTTTGCTAGTGGCTTTACGTCGCACCGACACAGATAGATCTTATGGCGACGATGGGACAGGAAAGGCCTAGGAGTTGGAAGGAAGTGGTCGTGGCCTTAATTAAGGTACAGCCCCAGCATTTGCCAGGTGTGAAAATAGGAAACCACGGAAAACCATCTTCAGGGCTGCCGACGGTGGGATTCGAACCCGCTATCTGCCGGATGCAAGCTCACAGCTGCGCGCCCCTAACCGCACGACCAACTCGCCTGTAATTGATGGTTTACCCATCTATTTTTCAATTCTAACCTCTCAGAGGGGTACCATTACAAAGCTCCTTTTATACCCAAGATGGTGGTACTACAATGGTTACCCTATGATCCTTGGGAATAAAGTTATATGGGGTCGAAAATGTGAAAATTTCTTAATTTGCTTCATATCGACTTCTGCATGTAAATACTGATTGATGATATGTATATCAGTAATATTAATTGTATGTATCGGAGATGAGCGGCGACAGAGACACAAAGCACATCACAACAAACAATGGTCGATGTAATGTAATTTTTTATCAATGTTATGAGCTTTCTATATTGTAGGCCTTCACATTCAGTTTTCTTTCGACTCTCTAATATTAGGGCATCTTATAAAATTAATTATAGCATAGACTGTAGTTCCTTATTCCTCGACTTTACATACCGATTTTCATGAAATTCTGTTTACCCAATCTCTCGTGACGGCGCTGATATGGACGTAGCAACAAAACCCCAAATTCATGAATATCTCCGTTATCATAGCCAGTACAGTAATTATGTATGACATAAATGATTGGAAATTTAATAATATGTAATTTAGTTATAGACTATTTGTCAATACGACCAGTAATAACACAAATATTTGATAACACAATTTTAGGCCTTCCCCTAAACTGCCATTTCTCTCAGCGTGAAAAAGATTATTTTTAGCGTAGATTGTAGCGACTTATTCCCGGACTTTACATTACCAATTTTTATTAAATTCTCTTCAGGCATTTTCTCGTGATGCATGTACATACGTACAGACAGACAGAAATTATACAGAAAATTAAAAAGTGCATTTCCTTGTTACTGTAGATACGACCGATACAGAAATACCATCCTTTTTAAATTTTGAACAGTGTACAGACAAAACTCTTATTTTATATATGTAGCTGCAGTCGAGATATACACCTACACAAACTAATAATAATATTAATAAAGCTGACACCCAAGAAAATAATATATATAAAAACGAATGCTGAAATAATAATATACAGTAGTAACATTGACACAAAATAATATGGATAGAGAAATAGTAAAATAACACAGTAGCGCTGGTTACACATCAACACATTGGAATATCATGGTAGATAATCAGTACACAAAATCAAACCATATGCAAAGGAAAACTTGCAGGCGTAATAAGCGACAACTAAGGGCAGGAATGTGGAACGTGCAGGAGCCCTAATGAGGTCTGCAGGAAGGTATGACTTTATGGGGAAGAAAAGGTTTACGATAAATCACCCTTGACTTAATATATTGAAAATAACAAATGAAAAGTTACAAGAAACAAGTTAAATGACATAACAACTGATACTTAACTCGCAAACCAAGGATGTTTAACCAGACCTTAACGGCAGATACAGATCCACTAAACAAAATGAAAACATGATCAGGATACTTAAGTAAATTTGTAAAACCAAAAATTTAACATCGTAAGTTTATACTGAATTACAAAATCTTGTCAGTAGGTGACTGTCTTTCTCAAACATAGTCATTCAGAAAAAGGGGCCAATGACCTTCGATGTTAGGCCCCTTTAAACAACAAGCATCATCATTCAGAAAGTGAAATTAGTTACGACGGGAATCTAGGGCAAGCTCCAACATGTTGAATTTAAAACATAGAAAATTTATACATTAAGCGAGAAAATACCGAAACACAGAAAGAATTAAATAAAATCAAACATAATCAGAAAACATGGAAATAGCATAGAATTAGCACTTACCAATAGGGGTAGGAGGTCCGCGAGGGGAACTTCGCTGGGGCGGTCAGATGGAAAAGGCGTCAAGAACCCTCATCATACTCCCGAAGCCAGCAGAAGATACAAATTCCACTAGATTCCCGTTCTTTTCGCCAATTGGAAAGCCCATTCTTTTGGCCAATCCAATTGCTTGACCATATATGGTCATTTCCTAACTTGCTGAAAAGCAAGCGGAATTTCATCACCTAAACTCTCCACGTGCAGTACCCACTGGTCCAAAAGTTATGTACCGCACGAGTTTTATCACAATGTTACAATTTTGACATACAGAATTAAAAAAATCATTTTCAAATAATTCTTCAAGAAAGTTAAAACGTCCTGAATGTCTTCTTCATGCTTGCTGACATTAACATAAATGATCAATTATATAAAATTTAAATACAAAAAAATCACTTCAAAAATAATTCTCGCATCTTGCAATGTTGAAATATTCCAAAGTTCATAAGTCCAAAAGAAATATTACAAACATCAATTTAACATTCTCTTCTAGTTACATAAAAATTCCTTCAAGTTACACAAAATGGTAAAACAACATATTAAGAAACACTATAATCAATGATTATAAAATAAAGGGTAAATAATAATTTACATTTCCGAACTCAAAACACAATTCTTATTTCCAGTTCACCGTCCCACCACCGTCGACACCGTGTTACTATAGATACGACTGATACAGAAGTACTATCCTTTTTAAATTTTGAACAATGTACAGACAAAACTCTTATTATATATATATAGATTGATGCTTTCACGACCCGTCATTATAAACATAATAATAAACTTTTGGGCTAATTGGAGTTAAGATGGTGTTGTGACCTTCCACTCGGAAGGTTAGCATACAGTGAGCCATCTAGTGACGAATAAACCAACGGTAAAGCATTCTTAAATTCAAACCTTCCTTATTAGAGAAGTTTTGCTTGTGAACAGGCAAGATTTACTTCTGAAGAAGCAGAGCAAAATTCTCTGCAAAATGTAAAGAATTTCACTTTGTTTTTTGACATGGCAAGAGTCCAAAAGCTTATTGTCATGTCTACGTTAATTGATGATGTCAGGTAAACACCAAACATGTCACCGGAGATATTTTACATGCTGATATATGATGTGGAACGTCGAATCGACTTTTTTCTTCCCTTTATATATCCGACTACCTCTGCCAGGTTTGAACCTGCGATCTGGAGGTTCAAACTACCACTGATCCATAGAGAGAGTTATTCAGTCAGTGAAAACATGTTTTTGATGTGTCTGTAGTGCACCTTATGTCAGTATCTTGACATAAGAAGCTGCATATCTATGTTATATGATCTAAGATGTCATAATTCTCCTCTTTCTGTGTGTCCAGTTCTTGTCAAGTTCAGAAGAAGAAATGCTTATTTCTATGTTTTAAAAGTTATTTTTGTTTCTAATGCATTTTATGCATGACAAATTTATGAATTACTTTTGTTGAGTCTCAAAAACATTAAAAAGAAAAACTATTACAAAATTTTCATGCCCTGTGAAACTTCAATGCCTCCTTTTGGACATGTGCCACACAGTTTGAATAGGACTGTTCTAGGAAGGTCCTTCCAAAATTAATGCCTTCTATTTATTTTCATGTAAACTACAACAGACTGAGGAAGCATAATCAGTTAAATCTAGCAATATTTTAGCTGCTTGCAATTATTTTTCAATATAATTTCCACCATTCATTATGCACATTTGCCAGTGATGAACAACAGCCTGTATGCTGTGCTTGTAAAAATCTGTGTCAGCAGAGGCAAGCCACTTTCTTACAGCTGCACTGATAGCATCATTGTCTGGAAAATGTTGCCCACGTAGTCCATTATTCGCAGACCCAAAGAGATGGAGGAAGTCTTTGGTTGGACATTGCAGCCAAACTTTGCATTGTTTGTAGTGATCGCCATACTGTTATGCGGTCTAGTGTTATTGTGTTGTGAGCTTAAGGTTGTCTGCATCTCTAACCTGACTTAGGAAATGCAGTCAGCTTACCGGCAAACCTTCTTTTAAAAAAAATTAAAAAACAGAAAGAGAAATGGCTGATTCAGTGTTTGATTTTTAACACGTTACGTGTCAGAAAACGTGGGAAGAGAAATAACTGTAGATATTGACTTGACTGAACCACAGCAAGATGAAATGATGAAATCTTTTTCCAAGGTGAATTCAGAGGTCCACATCAATCGAGAGTTATAATCTTAACCATATTTTAATGTAGGCCTTGTCCATGACTGTGAATTAGTTCAGTATTAAATAATTGAAACTTTTACCAGTCAGAATTTTTATTAATTTGTATTCCACAACATGTTTCACAGCTTACAATTGGATCCTCAGATAGCACCACCAAAGGTCATGTAGTTATAAGGAAAAAAGAAAAAAACAATGACAGCATCAAAATGAGGTGTAATAGGCAATATGAGGAGTGAAGTAGTTTGCCAGGGCCTAAATGTGCTATTGCAGATACTAGGGTGACAATTTAGAATGTTAAATCCGTTAGCTTATCCTATGACAGCTGTCCAACTAGTTAGCTTACAGTTACTAGGGCGAAGCACAGTCAGCGTATCGACTCACTTAACTACATTTCCTATTTTCTCCTAGACCTAGAGCATCGAAACCGAGGGGTCTCTGGCCAGTAGAATACCCCTAGATGGAGGTGTTCTGTTCTTTGCGCGAACTCTTTGCTTACAGTTAGACAGTCAGCATTGCATTTTTCTATTTTCACACCAGGCCATGTGACCAGCACGACAAAACCTCTTGGCTGTTATCCTCGGCTCTTTAGACCGGGCTCGCTACCCCTTCATCTGATAGCTCCTTGATTGTCCTCACGTAGGCTTACACTTACATATCCAGATAAAATCCCTGACCGGGTTAGGTATTGAAACTGGGCGCTTCTCAGTAAGAGGAAAACATTTAGTATAAATTAGTATTATGTATAAACTAGAGTTTGATCATTTAAGGAAGGAAAAAAAAAAAAAAAAAAAAACAACTTGAAGATCTTAAATATATTTAGGTATTCTCATTCAGTTCATCAAAATATTAAATTTTACGTAATGATCATTTTCATAATATTTCATTAGTTTCTTTATTCATTGATATGGTGAATGAGGATACAACTCTTCTTTAAATTGTAAGAAAATCAAAAAGATAGTGTTGTATTGTTTTATTCCTTGATTTGACATCACTGAAGACGGAAATGGATATTTTTCCCGAAACGTGTATGATAAAATAAATATTTTTCAATCATTAAAAGTGTATTGACAAGGTGGACCCAACAAAAACTATTTTAAATAGTTTCTTTAATAGAACCAGGCCACTGTCGCTTCATTCCTATTTCTAAACCTGCTCTACATCATCATCATCATATATGTGTCGGTGCGATGTAAAAACTAATTGTTTTCCTCTTACTGAGAGGCCCCCAGTTTCGATACCTAGCCAGGTCAGGGATTTTACCTGGATACGAAAGTGCTTCGTGGTCCACTCAGCCTATGTGATCTGCAGTCTTTCAAGCTGAGCAATAGTTGCTTCGTAAGCCAAAGCTCCATCAGTGCCAGGAAGCTTATATATTTTCACATAGGCCCTAGATCCTATAAGAGCAGTGTATTACCATTAGCCCCTGCACCATTCGATTCCCAGGTGGGTTAGCGATTTTTACTTTTAATTTCTCTGGCTCGGGAGGTTGAGAGTTTGAATTGAACCCAAGCTTTTAGTACACAGTTAAGTAGTTAGCATGCTATTCTTTGATCCAAGGGAAGGCATTCCGGGTTTGATTGCTGGTTGGGTCTGGGATTTTAACTTTCATCTGAAGCTAGACTAAACCTGCTAACTAAAGCTCAAGAGGTCAGCATATTACTGCCTAAGCTACTCAGCTTAGCAGTAGAAGCTAGTTCATGGGTAAGAAATCTATAGCCCACTTGTAGTTCGGACATTTTTCGGTTTTGAACGCAAGCGATTAACTCCGAGTCAAGTAAAAGCTACTCTACGCTACTACAAGTCTCTACAGTTCAAATCCTATAAGCTGTAAAGGTAAAATTAATTGAGACATCCTAAATCGAATGCAAGTTAACAGATGTAGACCTGCATCTCTAGTAGATTTTGCTATCAGACTTCTTGACGGGAAGCTCGAACCCACGTTGTTCTCCGTGAACCGAGCGTACCTTTACCACCTCAGGGAGGCAGCCCTCAAACATTATTTGCAGTGACTAACTTATTGCATCTCAGCGCCGCTACTAAGAGTTGAGATAGAGACTTGAAACTTAGCCTTCTAAGTAAATTTTTCATTGAGATTGTTACATGTAGAATTACATGCGTGAGCTGCTACCTCTAGATTCTCGAGACTGTGTGTCAGCAGATTTTTAAAGCCCTTTAGTTTATTCATTTAGGGCCCTTTAGCTGATTAGAGCCCTTTAGTTTATTAATATCATTTATTAAACACAATGTGTATATGAGAGTTGTATATTACACAAAATTTTTATCATCTGCTTAAAATGTCAGCGAGTTTGTCCTTGCTATGCAATCGAGTAGCCTAGATGATATTGTTCACAGCGTTGTCCACAGAGAGTGCAGGAACATTGAGATGACGCCTGAGCCACACCCCACACGCACTGAGTCCTACTCACTGTGCATAATGTAACATCATAAGCTAAATACTGAGGCCCGGATCGCGACTGGGAATGGCCACAAGCAACAAGCCTTGGACTGAAGATGAGCCTCTCAGTAGAAAAATACCAAGAGACTAATTTACAAAACAGAGTAGCACGATATTCAACAAATAACAAAGAAACATTTATTGAATTAATAAAATTTAAAAAAATTGGAGAAAGTAAATGAATTTGAAAATAAGAAAGATAATCAACATGAAAATTATACATCCGTAATTCCCCTTTTACAGAGATGTAGCAACAGTGTCGCTGCATCGGTATACCATCATTCAGAATGGAATTATATTACAGTCAGTTGAAACGCTTATAAGCGTGTGATAACATTCAGATTATCCCCACACAAACACGACGCAATCCACACAGTTCATTAAAAGGTGGTCTAATTTTCCAACAGTTATTAATTTCACCTACTAAACTTATTTCCACTCCCGTATATCACACCTCTCTTCTTTTATATCTCTAGTTTTTTTTTACAACAATCCGTTACCCCAAAAGAAAAACTATACTCCTACGCATCAAGGAGCAGACTAAAGGGAATAATTATTCATAGAACCCCCGGAGTAGATTTAAAAGGAGCACGAACAGGAACTACAAAGAAGATAATGGAAGGGGCCAAATCTACTTGAGTGGTGTTAGCAGTATGCAAGCAACTGGATGCCACTGTAAATAACCACCAGCTGATGCAGAACTGCTAGATGGTGTTTCCACATCGATCAACGTAAATAAAATGTTCCCATAGTGTTTGTTAAAATCATGCTGAAATGCTGTTGGACATTGTCGGGATGGTACATGAAGATATGGTTAAAACTAACACATTCTTAATTTGTGGCTGGTATAATTTTGCAATTCAGTGCGGTGTCCATGAATTTAACCTGAATAAATGATAGATGAAATTAGATAAAATTAATGAATAGAAGGGGAGGGAGGGAGAGAGAGAGAGAGAGAGAGAGAGAGAGTGTTAGTCAAATGGCATAGGTTATATGAGATGTCTCGTTGCGGCATGTGGTGGATGGTGAATTGTTGTGTGCCTCATAGTAACGGTTGTGAGATTCAAGGGAAAAGGAAGGGGCAGGGCAAGGAGAGAGAGGCGCGGCAAGGGACGATGGGGTGTGGCAAGGGGAGAGGTTGGGAAAGGAGAAGGGGTGTGGAGGGGAAAGGGGGGTTGGTTAAGGCGGGGCCAAATGATGTGGGAAAAGAGATGGCTGCTGAGGAAATGTGCTGTGAATATTATGAAAAACTGAATTACTGAATTATGACTTGTTGGTTTGACGTTTCTAAAAATGGGAATTAGAAGGTCAAATAGGATATTTAGCTTTTATGTCATTAAGATTATGATTCGGGTTAAAATATTGATCTATATTCATGAAGCAGCTTTCAGTAATGTTAAGGAGGGGTCCTTTGCTGATGATTTTGAGAATTTCCATATCTTATTTTATGTCTGTGATTATAGTCGTGCATATGCTGTCCTACAGCTGAAAATTTATTGTACTTCAGGGCATTGACGTGTTCCGAGTACCTTATATTAAAATTCCTCCCGGTCTTTCCGATGTAAGAAGAATTACAACTGTTGCAAATAATCCTGTATACTCCTGATTTTGAAAAACTATTGAACTTGTTTATGGATGTGGCATTATGTAAGACTTGTGCATTCCTATTGTTGGTTTTGAAAATTACTTTTACATAGTGCTTTTTAAAGATGTTGGTGACTTTGTAAATTTGTTCGTTGAACGTAAAGATAGAAAGGGAGGAGCTGTTTTGTTTATCTTTTTTCAAAGTGGTAGAGGGGCGATATTTATATATATTTTTTTTCAATAAAGAAACTATTGTATCCATTAGATTTAGCTATATTACAAATGGTGTTCAACTCATTTCTGAGGTCTCTTTTAGACATTGAAACATTGAAGGCTTGGTGCACCATGCTGTTGTACGCTGCTCGTTTGTGAATTTGGGGGTGTGAGGAATCTTGACGGATTGTAGTGACTGTTTGGGTGGGTTTTCTGAAAATCTTATATGTTAAGTAGCTTGAGTGCCTGATAATAGTTAAGTCTAAAAAATTAATTTCCGTTCAATTTCAGATTCAAGTGTGAATTTAGTATGCGGGTCAATGTTTTTTAGATTATTGAGGGTGGTAGCACCATCTGTGATGTTCTCATCCATAAGTACTATTGTGTCGTCTACATATTTTGCCCAGAAAAGAATAGTATAATCTATTAGCTTCATTGTCCGTATTGATAGTTTGAACACACAAGTATAAAGATTGAGAGTTTTCCACTTAATCAATACCTTATTGTATAAAATGTCAAAATATTTAAAAGTTAAAATAGCCAAATAGGGCAAAGATATTGAGTTTCTTAAACAATGTATTATGTATAATTTGACACCTAATTTTCTCAAAGGCAACTTGAAAGGATATCGACTTTCTCCTCACATCGCTAAGACACAAATTAGAACGATCAAAATTTGGCCAAGAGAAGAAATTAAATTCCTATACAAGAAAAAATCTTTCTTAAATCATAGATTATATGAAATTCACCTTGTAGCTGCAATTTACTTTCAAGTGCTCAATGGAATTTATTTCAATCTCTTGTTGATAATTGCCTTTTCACCATATTAGCTAAGAAACAAAAAACCCTAGATAGGAAGTTTTGTGCACTAAAGAGTTGTAAACCTCACAACACTAGCACAACGATTCAATTTCATCCACCGATTATTAATTTATCCAGCGTTCCCTTGAATGATGACAAAAATTCAATTCTAGCCAAAGGTCCTAATCACAACTAGTCTAATCTTAATATGCTTAATACCACTACTACTATGATTTTAGAGTCTGAACTAGCCATCAGTAAATTGCCCCTTGAAAAACAGGATGAAGTTAGGTTGGAAGTAAAACGAAAAATTAGTGACATTCTTATCTCAAATAATATTATGAACCCCACCAACTCTATTAGCAATAAAGAATCAATCACTGAACAGAAGCGAATACGTGCTCTTAAAACGAAGATTTCTGATAATAATCTTATTGTCACTAATGCTGACAAGGGCAACACTACAGTTATAATGGAAAGAAATAAATATATTGATAAAACTCAAGAATTATTTTCTGACAGTTTGTTTACTGTAGTTAAAAAGGACCCTACTCAAAATATCCCACGCCTTCTTAAACAAACTCTTAAGAATACTTCATTCCTTTTAACTGAACAAGAAAAAACAAAATTTATTGGCATGAATCCAAGCCTTCCGACCGCTAAACCATTCGTAAGATACACAAACCCGGCATCCTCATCCGCCCGATCATCAATTATAGACCAAGCCCTCAATTCATTCAAAAGTTTCTAAGAATGTATTATAATTTTCTATCCAAAAAATCTGTTAAAAATACTACAGAATTGATCGAAAATCTAAATAAGTTTCATATTCAAACTATTCATTCCCTTCACTCTTTCGATATTGTAAATATGTATCCTAGTATTCAAACCTCCATGTTATTTCCTATCATAGAAAACAAATTAAGTAAATACAGCCACCTAAGTGCTTTGGAAATGCAAGATTTTATGTCTATCCTGAAATTAGTTTTAAATAATAACTATTTCACTTTCGACACTATTATCTGTCAGCAGGAGGGATTGGCCATGGGATCGCTGACTTTGGGTATCTTAGAGGAAATTTATTTAGATTTTTTGGAATTAACTAAAATTGAGAACAATAATAACTTCAATGATATTCTTTTTTTGGGCTAGGTATGTGGATGATACTTTAGTAATCTTAGATGAGTGCACAACAGATGCTCCTTCCACTCTTGTCAACCTTAACAATAAAATTTACACTTGTATCTGAGCATGAACAAAGAATACATTTTTAAGACTTGACCATTATTAGACAATGGAAATTCTAAGTTCCCATGGAGGGAATTAGATATTTTTCTACCAATAGAGCATATAAAAAATCAGATCAAAATTAGATGTATGGCTTTTCAGGCGTTTGCTCTATTAACTAGCGTTTCGTCTTCACTCATCCCACTCTGATGAGTCTAGTGTCAGACCCTACCCACTGATGCTGGAGTGCATGCAAGTAAACTTATCAGAAGCCTATTTAAAAGGCACAGTCTGATAACTGCATACGGGAGATAAAACTCCACAATGGAATTAATGCCTGCCTAGCAATTCCGAATGGATATTCTAAGTTCCCGTGGAGGAAATTAGATATTTTTCCACCAATAGAGCATATCAAAAATCAGATCAAAATTAGATGTATGGATTTTCAGGCGTTTGCTCTATTAACCAGCGTTTCGTCTTAGGTCTGACACTAGACTCATCAGAGTGGAATCAGTGTTGCCAGCTCAGCGGATTTGCCGCCAAATTTGGCCGATTTTTTAATGGAAGAGTGGATAAATTTTCCATTTAGCGGACAGCGGATTTTTTGACGGATTTTTAAACTTCTTTTAGCGATTTTCAGCGGTAAGAATGTCACCTTTCATTACCAGGAGAAAAAATAATATAGAACTTAGAACGGCATATTAGTTTACTTATTCCTGTTGTATTGCACTTATGGTGCATACCAGCACACGTTTTCTAGACCAGCTCTGGCCAACAGCCTCAGTCAGAATTTGTTACAATCGTTACTGTACTCTTGATGAGCTGGGTAGTGTCGTGTTTGATGACGTGTTTATTTTGACATCAGGTTCTTTTTTAGTACGTTGGTATGTCAAAAGAAAAGGTTAAAAAGTTGTCAGATATATCGTAAAGAGTGGTTAGGTAAGTAAACTTTAAAAGGCTAGTTGGTTGAGCTTCCCAATGATCCCAAACACAGACGTTGCATCTATAGGCACGGCAATATAAATGCGAAATTGTTTTGACATTATTTCTTTCCGCACTTGTCAAAAACGGTGAAAACAGTAATGAAAGTGAAAATACATTTCTAATGAAAATTTCCGTATTGTCTTTGCTGCTGTGAACAGCCAGCATAATCTTTGAAAAAGCATAGTAACATGTGGCTTCATATGAAACAACAGGAGCTCAACTCAGCACATCTGCTTCAGAGCATATAGTGCGGGGAGGAGAAGATGATGAACTCCTGTTCTGAAACTGGCAAGTGTTGAGTTAATATATTTTATTAAAACAGCTGGTATATGCTATTTTGTTTCAGTTCGAAATTTAGCAGATTTTCAACTAAAATTTAGCGGAGAAAAGATTTATGGGTTGGCAACACTGAGTGGGATGTGTCAGACCCTACCCACTGATGCTGGGGTGCATGCAGGTGAACTTATCAGAAGCCTATTTAAAAGGCACAGTTTGATAACTGCATAAGGGAGATAAAACTCCATAATGGAATTAATGCCCACCTAGCAATTCCGAATGGAAGGAGGGAACTAGATATTTTTCCACCAATAGAGCATATAAAAAATCAGATCAAAATTAGATGTATGGATTTTCAGGCGTTTGCTCTATTAACCAGCGTTTCGTCTTATGTCTGACACTAGACTCATCAGAGTGGGATGTGTCAGACCCTACCCACTGACGCTGGGGTGCATGCAGGTGAACTTATCGGAAGCCTATTTAAAAGGCACAGTCTGATAACTGCATACGGGAGATAAAACTCCACAATGGAATTAATGCCCGCCTAGCAATACTGAATGGAAATTCTAAGTTCCCATGGAGGGAATTAGATATTTTTCCACCAATAGAGCATATCAAAAATCAGATCCAAATTAGATGTAAGGCTTTTCAGGCGTTTGCTCTATTAACCAGCGTTTTGTCTTAGGTCTGATAAGTTCACCTGCATGCACCTCAGCGTCAGTGGGTAGGGTCTGACACAGCCCACTCTGATGAGTCTAGTGTCAGACCTAAGACGAAACGCTGGTTAATAGAGCAAACGCCTGAAAAGCCATACATCTAATTTTGATCTGATTTTTATTATTAGAACACCAAACCCTTAAAATACAATATTTTCAGAAAACCTACCCAGACAGCTTCTACTATTCGTCAAGATTCTTCACATCCCCAAATCTATAAAAGAGCAGCTTATAATAGTATGGTTCATCGAGCCTTTACTGTCCCAATGACCGAAAGTGATCTTTAAAAGGAATTGAACAATATCTATATGATTGCTATACTTAATGGATACAATAGTTATTTATTGAAAGTATTATCAATAAGTACAAACATTGCCCTTTAACCACTCTGAAAAAACAAAAACCAAAAGTTACTTTATTTTCTACCTTCACGTTCAATGAAGATATTTATAAGGTTACCAACTTTTTAAAAAACATGATGTTAAAATATCCTTCAGAACTGTCAATAATAATGCAACAATCTTACACAACTCATCTTCTATTAATAAAATGATTGCTTTTCAAAATCCAGTGTATATAGGGTAAAATGCAACAGCTGTAATTTTACTTATGTTTGACAAACAGGAAGGAGCTTTAAAATAAGATACTTGGAACATGTTAATGCCCTGAAATACAATAAATTTTCAGCAGTTGGGCAACACATTAAACGATTACAGTCATAAATTTACTGATATTAAGCATGATATGGAAATTCTCAAAATTATGAATAAAGGACCTCCCTTAACATAGCAGAGAACTGCTTTATACATCTAGACCAATGTTTTAATCCAAATTACAATCTTAATGACATTTCTGAAAAACCGAATATTTTTTTGACCTGCTAATTCACCTTTTCAGAATCTCAAAATCAAATAATCAAGGTCCGATTTTTCATTCTATTTACAGTACTTAGGCAATCTTCTATATTCCCTCATTCCTCGGCCCCGCCTTAATACCCCCCCTCCTCTCCTTCCGCTTCCTTTCCTTTCTCTTCTCTTTCTCCCTGCACCTCCTACACAATACTTCCTTTGAACCTCATCTCCTCCACCCCCCATTCTCACTTCATTTCTATCTCCGCTCAGCTTATTACAACACGAAGTAATTTCTCATATAACATATTTCATTTAGGTATTTTCTTCCCCCTAACTTATCTCTTTCTTTCTTAGCTGTTATTTATTCAATGTCAACTGTACGGTCCGCATTGAACTGTGAATTTCTAACCACCTTTATTTACTTCTATATATATATATTAAAACTCCACGCACAACAACCATCGTCCTTCAAGATTCTAGAAACAGAAGAGCTTTTTCCTAGCATCATGCTTCGCATCCATATGAACATCTTGAGAAGACAGCGTGACTGCAACTCAATTGATCTTTAAATGGAAAGTAGCATCTCTTTTGAACCAGCCTATATTGGTTTCCGTGACCAGCAATTTTAAGGATTACTTTTACAACTTTTTAATGTTAAACAGCGCACTGGACTTTTTTTAATGAATCTCTATTTTTTAACATAGTGTAGCGCATCCCTCGATTCTTAAGCCTCCACGCGCAACAGTCACCTTACTTCACATTCCAGAAAACAAAGAGCCTTTCTAGCATCCATGTGTTATTACATTTACGAATATCTTAAGAAAACGACGTTACTTTGGCTCAGTTGTTCGAATGGATAACAGCATCTTTAAGGAGCCAGCACATATTGAATTCCTTGACCAGCAACTTAAGGATTTCTATCTTTAACAACTTTTTTAATGTTGTACAGTGCACTGGACTTTTTACGAATCTCTATCATAAAGCTATTTTTTAACATAGTGCAGCACGTCTCTCAAATTTTATCTCAGTTTCTCACGTGGTATGTACAATTTTGAGACCTTATGTGTCTTTACATTGTTTAATTTCTTTGATACGTATTTAATTTGCTTTAGGCTTCTCACAACGTAAGTAAAGGTCAAGAGTGTTAGCACGACCAGGGATAAAAAAAATAAATTAAAGGAAATACTTACAATTATCCCAACAAAGGCCGTCGCTGATTGAGGAAGCACTGGACACAAGAGGCCTAGCGAATCAACTAAAAATTAGCTTAAATAATTGACTGAAATAATAATTCCTTGATTCATTTAAGAAAACTTTAATAATACCAAAACATTTATAATTTACCGACCTCAAAATTAATTTTTTTTAACTGTTTTAAAGATACGATAAATACTGAATTCTATTTAGATCAATTAAAAGAATAACGCAATAGAAGGTAAAATCCTTATATCAATAATTGCTGAATGAAAACAGAAGACCTCTTTAGAATAATAAATGAACGAGGTTCAATTGAAAATTAAATAATTAAATCCACCATTATAGAATGGATAATGAAAACCTATCTAATAGACTATCTCGGTTTTCGGAGGTTGCGTGAAAACAGTAAGGATCAACCAAACACACTATATCACCAAACGAAGAAATAATTCAGGAACATGCAAAAATTCACAGAAGTAGGATAAAATAATTCAATATTCCCCAGAGACGATAACTAAAATCGAAGGAGTAAGTCAAATACAGCAGAAAAGATCCAATGCACGCAACTATTTCCAATACAGATGAACGTCAATACTACAATAATCCGCAGATTCTCAAATGTCAGTTTCAACACAGCAACGCCCCCATTGCGTTTGCATTCTATTACACAGGACAACCGCCATGATTAAAATGAGAACACGATGTACCGAGTAAGTCAATAGATCAGCTTTCATTTAAAGCACAAGTTTACTTTTAACAGCCCGAAATGGTTTGAAAAATATTTTAAATAATAAATATTTAATTATGTTTGAAAACAGGAAGGAAATAAAGCAGGCTTTTAAGGTTATACAATAAATTCGTACATCATCTTGTCGGAGCTCCTTGAACATAATCATTCCTTTCGTGCACGAAAGCTAATATAACTGAATGCTGAAGCCCAAAAATTAACATATAATTATCTTCTTAAATTAAATTGAAACCTCAAATATTTTCACATTACAAGTTAACGACAATGACCTGTTTTCGACTCTAATTTTTTTTTTTTTTTAACCCACAAATAATCCGAACATCACCTTTAGAAATTCTCACATATCGTAGACTTAAGTGCTCAGCATCTTAGCACTATAAAATAACAGGATTAGTTCCTCAGTTAAAACAGTCATAACATCCAATGAAGCTACTTACGAGGTCGGTGTTTTCAAAAATTAAATCTTTTCAAAAAAACAAACCACATCTTTGGCACGTATGCCAGATGGAGAATCCATCAACCGGGATCAAATATCCGCACCATCTTCCCTTCTTGTAAGATAATTTGTATCTTTAAGACACAACCAGCAGAGATTAGCTCAACGCGTCTTCCAGTTTAAAGGGCAAGAAGTAGAACAACTGCACACGCTGATTGTTAGAGCACGGTTCATGGCCAAGCAAGCTTATCTTCTTGGCGCCCAGATAGCAGCACAACTACTCACTTCGAATGGTAAGTACTAAATCCACCACTAGATGGCTCACCATCAGCAATTTAATGAAAAGCCCATACAGTTACGATATTCAACACTCGGAGATGCAGACAAATGATGTGAAGGCATGAATGTAATAGAGACAACATAGTACCATGACGAGTAGTTATTCAATTCCATTACAGGCTGATGATGACCTACTGTTAGGTCGAAACTAGTTCCTGAACATACATGTAATTTAAACTCTGTCCAGTTTGTATTGAAAAGGTGGACCTTAATAATGCATTAACTCTGTTGTTAAAACACAGTACCAGTTTCGACCTGTTAATTAGGTCATTGTCAGCTGCTGATGAACCTGCTTATTCAATAACGATTGTACATTGTAAAATATTACTTAGACTAAACATGAATGCCACATATTCCAATAAAATATAATGCTATACCCTAATGTTAAAATATAAAACAGGGTACAGTTTTTGAAGCCTAAAAAGGCTTTGGCATCCTTGTGCCACATGAATGCCACATGTTACATTAAAATATTATGCTATAAAGTTAAAATCAGGGTACAGTTCTTAAAGTTGACGCAAGTGCGATAACAGGTATAACGTGAAAAAAAAAATTGTCTCACCCATGGGTAACTAACACAAATATCGAGCTTGAATATTATTATTATTATTATTATTATTATTATTATTTTATGATTGTGATTATTTTTATTATTTCTTGTATGTATAGCTGTGAAGTGTTACATCCATTTAGTATTAGTATTACTATTATCTACGTAGTCAAATGATCGTATTATGTGTGAGGTTATGTCATGGAACATATGTTGTACATAGACATTGATATCTGTAAATTGATACATTGATACCTGTAAATTAATATTATAATATATTCTTACCTGTATATATAAATTGTAATCCGTAATTGTGAAACACACTGTAACTTCCAGAATGGTAATATTCACGAGAACAATTGTGAATATTATATACACTATTTCTATGTTTTATACACTCAGGAATATTCAAGAAGGTAGTTTTTTTTTGTAACGTATCTTTTTGGAAATCTGGCCAGATATATATAAAGAGATGATCTTGATGGTGAAGTTAGTTACTGTTGAGTTACTGAAGTTGTGGTTTGGAAGTTATTGGAAGAGAGTGGCTGACATGCCGAGTTAAGGGAGTCTCCATGTTGAATTGATCGGTAGTCACCTGTTTTCAACCGTGTTTCCAAGTGTAACCTCGGTGGAATTTGGTGTCAGTTGTCAACTGTTTAAAGACGGTTGGCTTGTTGATATTCTACAAGCGAAGTGTTATTGTTTTGTGATACTGTGATTACCCCGTGGTGTAGGGGTAGCATAGCTGCCTCTCACCCGGAGGCCCCGGGTTCGATTCCTGGCCAGGTCAGGGATTTTTACCTGGACCTGAGGGCTGGTTCGAGGTCCACTCAGCCTACGTGATTAGAATTGAGGAGATCTGATGGTGAGATAGCAGCCTCGGTTTAGAAAGTCAAGAACAACGGTCGAGAGGATTCGTCGTGTTGACCACACGACACCTCGTAATCTGCAGGCCTTCGGGCTGAGCAGCGGTCGCTTGGTAAGCCAAGGCTCTTCAAGGGCTGTAGTGCCATGGGGTTTGGTTTTTTGGATACTGTGATTAAGGTTATGTATGTGTTAATTTGTGTATATATGTGAATAAAATTAATTCCACCAACTGACAGCATCTCGTGTGCGTCTGTGTGGCAACGTTAACTGGCGACCGTGGTCAGGACTCTATTGAATCTATTGTATTAAAAAATAAAGAACCAGAGGATCGTGGTGATGCTCAAACAAATAACTTCCTTCATTCAGGCCCAGTTTGGAAAATTTGAGGAGAACATCGGGGCTCAGTTGGGAAAACTCGAGAAGAATATTGGAAAACTTGAGGGGAATATCAGAGCCCAGTTGGGAAAACTGGAGGAGAAAATCGGGGCCCAGTTCAAGACCTAATTGACGTCAGAAGTGGGAGCCGAATACCTGATCATTGGACAGGAGATGGAAGTACAACGCAGCCTGCAGTCATATTCAACCTGCGAAGAAGCTCTGGGAGAGTTCAGCGGGTGCGGCGATGTCCACCAGCCGGGAGCCGACTGCCAAGTCTGGCTGTGAGAGGGGGCGCAGCGCGCTGATGGAGCGCCTCAGATTTTCGACGCCAAGACCGAACAACCAGTAAACAAGATAACATTGAATATAAATTCAGTTTCTGTATCAGAAAAGGAAAACCATCAGGATCAAAATGCAAATGAAACTTCTGAAGCTCAGGGAAAGAAGATAATCAAAATATCAGCTCTCAGCATGAAAGAGTGTCAGGAGATGAGAGCAAAAAAATGTTTTGTGTTACCTTATCGGTAGATGCCAAGAAGGAAGCATGAGCAGCAAGATTTGGAACATCTGCTTCTGCCTCTTCTGGAAATGTGTCCACTAACCTGGATGTTCTCAAGAAATGAGCTGAAAGATTTGGTACTTCTGTATCAAGTTTTATGTCTAAGATTGAACTGGATGAGAAACAGAAAAAATGACAAGAAATATTTGGGGTCGTTCAGCCCAGTGCAACTAAGAAAGTGTCGACGACTAGTACTACTAGTGCAAGTGCAGTTCCAGTGAATTCGTCTCTTGAGGAGAAGAAAAGACAGAGAGCAGCACGTTTTAAACTTGTAAAGTAACCCTGTACAATTTCCTTATTGTTGTGAATAAGTATGGAGGAAAGAGTGTAAGTGGTATGAAATTAGAAACTCAACTCTTATCAAGAAACTTTCCCTTCATCTCTCCTGTTTCGTAGAGATTGATCAAGAACTGAGGCACTAGGCTAAGGATCCCTATCCACTTAGTGACACGAGGACATAATTGCATTGTTGTAGTGTCACATACTGTAAATCAAGACAGTGCTGACATTTTGTATCAGTGTTAAGCTGTTATTATAGACCAAAATAATAATAATAATAAAGTAAATCTATTATTATTATTATTTTATGATCGTGATTATTATTATTTTTTGTACGTATAGCTGTGAAGTATTATGTCCATTTAGTATTAGTACTACTATTATTTATGTAGTCGAATGATCGTATTATGTGTGAGGTTATGTCATGGAACATATGTTGTACATAGTCATTGATATCAGTTCCGTTAATGTAAATACCTGAAAATTAATATTATAATTTATTCTTACCTGTATATATAAATTGTAATCCATAATTGTGAAACACATTGTAACTTCCAGAATGGTAATATGCACGAGAACAATTGAGAATATTCTATACACTATTTCTATGTGTTATGCACTCTGGAATATTCAAGAAGGTAGTTTTTTGTAACGTATCTTTCTGGAAATCTGGCCAGATATATATAAAGAGACGATCTTGAAGGTGAAGTTAGTTACTGTTGAGTTACTGAAGTTGTGGTTTGGAAGTTATTGGAAGAGAGTGGCTGACATGCTGAGTTAAGGGAGTCTCCATGTTGAATTGATCGGTAGTCATCTGTTTTCAACCATGTTTCCAAGTTTTTTTTTTCTATTTGCTTTGTGTCGCACCGACACAGATAGGTCGTATGGCAACGATGGGATAGGAAAGGCCTAGGAAGTGGAAGGAAGCGCCCGTGGCCTTAATTGAGGTACAAGCCCAGCATTTGCCTGGTGTGAAAATGGGAAACCACGGAAAACCATCTTCAGGGCTGCCAACAGTGAGAATTTGAACCCACTATCTATTGTTCTTCAATGTGATTTTATTTTACGTAAATAAATATCACACGAGAACACGTTCACTTCCTTGTATAAATTACTTTATTTACACTGAACGTCACAACACAATTATACACAGTAGCAAATGACACTACAACACTCAATAGCGGAGTACCCTGAAGCTGATTTTGACAAGTACAGATATCAACAACACTGACTCTCGCACTATAACATGCACTCTCTTGAAATCACCAACTCCGCCTCGGAGCCGAACAGTTACTCGCAGTCCATCACTTGCCTGAGTCCTAAGAACGAAGAACTGACTTCACTGACTGATAGGCTTGATATAATTATAAACTATCTGATCAACCATCTAGAATTATCGACTTCTGGAAGAGTTCTTACAACACTCTAATGGAACACACTCGAAACATCGATCGACCAGTTACTCGAATGGGTACTCGAATTTTCGTTTACTATTTACAAATAGCCATGGAAATATCTCCAACATTCATAATGTCTCTACATGTATCTGGATAATAAAACGTTACAGTAAGTTTCCCGAACCCTGCATATATACCAAATTATAGTGCAATAAGTCTAACATACGAACATTATGGAATTTTCTACTGCTTTCGACTATCTAGATTTTGAGGTTAAAATTATACACAATACGTATTTGAGGTTATACAAATTTATACTACATATTTACAGGGAAACCATGTACTAGTCATGTTTAACATTTAATAAAAGATAATATAGCATTAAATAAACTATTATTAAAATATATTAAACATAATAATTGAAGGTTTTACACCAGTTACGATGTCGTACCTATGACATATCTCCCGGATGCAAGCTCACAGCTGCGCACTCCTAACCGCACGGCCAACTCGCCCGGTACTTCCAAGTGTAACTTCAGTGATATTCGGTGTCAGTTGTAAACTGTTTAACAAGTGAAGTGTTTTTGTTTTGTCATACTGTGATTACGGTTATGTGTATGTTAATTTGTGTGTATATGTGAATAAAATTAATTACACAAACTGACAGCATCTTGTGTGCATCTGTGTGGATACGTTAAAGTCTAAAGAGTTTCTGACATCCTTGTGTCAAGTTTAAATATCTTATGCTGTAATGCCAACATTACATCCAACAGTTGTACAGGTGAATTCAAAAGTGCATTGTTGGGCCGCAAATATGAGGAAGGATGTTATGTTCAGTAGTATATGGGGTTCTGTTCTTGCTTTATAGGCACGTATGCTCATCCTCAATCCATTAATCTGCCGATAAACAAACTTGTTTTTAGTAAGACATCTTGTTGAGATATAAGTTGCTGTAATGAAGTATCGATATCAATAAAGTTAATGCGAGTGCTCCCCTCTTCATACTTGTGTTCCACTTGGGTAAAATCAAATGATCTATGAAAAAAGAAAAAGAAAGGTAGAAATTAGATTAACTAATGGAGAGTGCCTATTGAATGTGTTGTGAACTAACGTGTGTGTTACTTACGTGCGAACTTGATATGTCATTGAGCATGGTCGGGAGCGTGCTGCACACTGTTCCATGTACGTTGTGTGGCTGTTGTAGCATTAGGACGGAGGGGTAGTGGGGAGGCAAAAGCAGCTTGTGGATGGGGTGGGGTGGAGTGGGATGTGTCTTGTTGGGGTTAGTTTGTGTGTGTGGATTTATATTTGCTGATTCTTGTTAGATATGTATCTTTTAGAATAGGAATGGCTGTGTTAAAAATAATGTTTGCTTTATCTGTGATTTCATTTTGGTTGAAGTTAGGATTAATATACTGGTCCATACTGATATAGAAATCTTCCATTATATTGAGCAATGGGCCTGTGGGGTTCATATTTAAAATTTTCATATCATTCTCGATATTAGTGAATTTATGTTTATAATCCTCGACATGTTATCCTATGGATGAAAAATTATTATGTTTTGTGGCATGATATGTTCATTGTAGCGAATAGAAAAACTTCTACCCATATGCCCAATGTAGCTGGCTTCACAATCATTGCATTTTATGCACTTTTGAATTTGTTCAACTGTTGGATGTAATGTTGGCATTACAGGACAAGATATTTAAACTTGGCACAAGGATGTCAGAAACTCTTTAGACTGTAAGAATTGTACCCTGATTTTAACTTCATAGCATAATATTTTAATGGAACTTGTAGCATTCACGTGACACAAGGATGTCAAAACCTTTTTAGACTTCAAGAACTGTACCCTGTTTTATATTGTAACATTATAGCATTATATTTTATTGGAATATATGTGGCATTCATGTTTAGTCTAAGTAATGTTTTACAATGTACAATTGTTATTGAATAAGCAGGTTCATCAGCAGCTGACGATGACCTAATTAACAGGTCGAAACCGGTACTGTGTTTTAATGTGATTGAAATATTTTAGACACTTTATATAATAAAGTATTGATTAGGTGGAAAACTCTCAATCTTTATACTTGTGTGTCCAGAAAAGGATGTTGTCAAAGTTATTATTATTATTATTATTATTATTATTATTATTATTATTATTATTATTATTATTATTATTATTATCAATTTAGGAAGGCTCGGCTTGTGCCGGTAACATAATGGGCTGACTAGGCCTAAGCAAGGAGTCACCCTCTTGATTATGAAACTACAGGTACATATATGTACAAATATTTACAACAGAAATAATTACAACATATACATTTTTACAATAAATACAAACAACTTCAGACTTCTTATGTCCCCATTTTGGGAATCTGTTCTTTAGTGTTACTGAAACTGCGGCCTGGAACTTCATGCTGTTTGGCGTGAGTCAGAGGAAAAGTCGTTCCTAGGAACTTTCTCACAATGTGGCAAGTGCTCAGGAGGGTGGCTTTCTGTAATTCTACGTATGTGTGATGATGCAGGTTTAATGCGGCCAGAGAGCTGTGCAAGCATTTTGGAATAACACCTGTTTACAATAGTAATGGATGACATCATGAGAACAGCAAAAGCAGCATATGGAGGAAGAGAAATGAACATGATGTTATTTGCAGATGATATTGTGATTTGGGGAGAAGACGACAGGAAGGTTCAAGAACAGTTGAATGTGGTGAATGGGAAGATTGAAGAATGTGGATTGAAAATAAGTGTAGAAAAGAGTAAAACTCCTGTTATGACTAGAGGGGAGAAAGAAGGGAAAGGTCAGATTAGACTTGCAGACAAGCCCCTGGAAGTAGTGGAAACGTTTAAATACCTGGGGAGTGAACTAATGGAGAATGCTCGACTGGATGCTGAGATTAGTAAAAGGATTCAAGCTGGAAGTTGTTTCTATCATAGTGTAAGAAATATGTTATGGGACAAAGATGTGCCAATGGAAGCAAAGGATACTATGTACAAGATGTATTACGTACCCATAACAACTTACGGAGCAGAAACTAGGACAGTGACAAAGAAGGATGAGAGTCGAATACAGGCAGCCGAAATGAAATTCTTGGGGAGTATGATACAGAAGAGTAGAAGAGACAAAATTAGGAATGAGAAAATCAGGGAAGAAATTGGAGTGGAAAAAATGAATGATAGAATAGAGAAGAGCCGACTAAGATGGTTTGGGCACGTAAAGCGAATGAGCGACGAAAGAATGCCAAAAAAGGTGATGGAAATGCAAATCCAAGGAAGGAGAGGCCGTGGACGACCACGATTGAGATGGAAGGATACCATCCAACGCAGCATTATAGAAAGAAACCTGGACTGGGACACAGTGTTGGAGGAGGAGTGGTGGAAAGACCGAAGAAAGTGGAGAGGAACCATATTTGCCCCTACCCGGCTACAGCTGGGTAAAGGGAAATGATGATGATGATGATGATGATGATGACCGGTACATGATATTACTATTGGAACTGTGGTGACTGATTCTAGTTTCCACAGGCGTTGTATTTCTATTGCCAATTCTGTGTATTTTGATATCTTTGTGGCTATTGTTGTTTGCAGATTGGAGGTATTTGGACAAGCAATTTCTATAAGGGATGCGGATCTTTTTGATTTATCGATTAGAATAATGTCTGGCCTATTGTTGCTGAGCGTGACATCGGTTATGACTTCTCGGTCCCATAGTAGTTTATATGAAGAGTTTTCGAGAATGGGTGGAGGTGTATATTTCCAATATGCAGTTGATGACTGAAGAAATCCACATTTTACAGAAAGTTTCAGGTGAATGATTTTTGCTACCTGATCAGGTCGGTGCTTATAATTGGTGTTGGCCAAGTGTGGGCAACCAGAGATGACGTGCTGTATGCTCTCTGTAGTTCTGGAACAGCGGCGGCAGTTGTCTGAGACAACTGTTGGATCCTTCATGATAAATCTACGGTAGTTCCGTGTAGCAATTACTTGATCTTGGATGGCCAGAACAAATCCTTCTGCTTCTGGGAAAAGACCGGAGTAGGTCAGCCAAGCGTGCGACGCAGGTTTGTCGATATGAGGCTGATCCAGTTCATGGGGGTATTTCCCGTGAAGAGGTTTTTGCTTCCACATGGCCATATTCATCTCTTTTGTAGGTGGGGTAGAAACAGGCATTTCTGGCGACGACAGATTGAGAGGTGTATAGTTTATATCAGCTCTGCAAACAGCATGATGAAGACACGATGTATCAGCTCTCGAGTGGAAATATTCTCTTAGACTTGATATCAGATTGCTATGTAAATTGACAATGGATAAGAAGCCCCTACCACCTTCTGATCTCGGGAGTGTAAGACGTTCAGTTGCAGATTTAGGATGGTGCATATGGTACCGGGTGAGTGAAACTGCCGTTTTCGTTTGTAACTGCTGAAGTTCTGTTTGGGTCCATTTTATGATACCAAAGGAGTATGTGAGCAGTGGAACGGCGTACGTATTGACTGCTTTGGTAAGATGTTTAGCTGTCAGTTTTGATGATAGTACCTTGTTGAGACGTGTTATATATTGCTGCGCGACATTTCTCTTGATGTCGGCATGTTTCATACGAGTGCTCTGATGAAAACCGAGGTATTTGTACATATCTTCTTCCTCCAGCTGTTGCATGGATTCGTCGCTTAAACTCGAAGGTGTCCCTTGTGCTGAGTAGGATCCTCTGATGACAGTTTGGGTTCTGCATTTGTCCAATCCAAACCGCATGCCTATATCTGACGAAAACGTCTTGGTAATTGAGAAGAGATGTTGGAGATGGGGTTTGGTAGAGGCATACAGCTTAATGTCATCCATATAGAGTAGGTGGCTGATTTTGAATAGCTCTTCTCGCTTATTCTTAATGCTAAATCCATACCCACTTGTGTTCAGTAGGTAGGATAGTGGATATAATGCCATGCAGAACCATAATGGACTCAGTGAGTCCCCTTGGAAGATCCCTCGTCGTATTGGTATGGGTCTTGTTGTAACACTGCAGTTTCTTAGAGAAACGTGAAGTGAGGTGTTCCAGTCTGCTGTTTTCGTTTGTAACTGCTGAAGTTCTGTTTGGGTCCATTTTATGATACCAAAGGAGTATGTAAGCAGTGGTATGGTGAACGTATTATTATTATTATTATTATTATTATTATTATTATTATTATTATTATTATTATTATTATTATTATTATTATTATTATTATTATTATCAGTTATTATCAATTCTGACTACAGAATCAACATTTACCAGTTCCCGTTGTGCAATTGAAATTGTAATGATTAGCACTGATGGAACTATCAATTCTATGAATGTCAATACAAGAAAGAGTCTGGATGATGAGCATACTCCAGATGCGAAGAATTTAGAGTCTAATTTATTTTTCAGATTTTACACTTAGTTCATCCCAGATTTAAATGTTAATTGTGTGTTTGTACATTATTTTTCATGTTAATTGTGTGTTTTTATATTTGTTTAGTTATTAGATGTATTACATTAAGGCTGAAAATGGCTAGCCAAGGCCGAAACTAGTCCCTAGATTAGTAATGTAATTCAATAATATTGCATAATATAGTATTGAAAAAGGTGATCCATACAACATTAATTTAATAATTATTATTGTGGTCACTATTCAATACGGATCAAAACCATGAAATTTATATCCTATGATACTTTATCACAAACATCTTGTGAAGCAGACTGATCCCATGGGCAGGTTGTGTGGCAAAGATACCTGAAAACGTAATGCCCGAAGCTGTGATGGAAGAAATGATGTAAGAAACTTGTTCACATGGTAGACCTAGGCTGCGATGGCGGAATGAGCTGGAGAAAGACCCAAACCTCGTGGGTGTCACGGAAAATTGGAGCAGTGAAGCACGAGATCGGTAGATGTGGAATCTACTTGTGCTGTTGATGATGAGGATGATGGTGATTATGATATAAAAATAAGCCATTTGTATGGATGGTATACCCTCAGAATATCTTGTGAGCTGATAAGGCTTGGCTATTCAATTTAGTTTGTGAAATGTATGAAACAGAAGTTGCACACAATCTGAAAAGAAGAATGCTATGAGTGGTGTATCGTATTCAATTATATCTTGTCCCTCCCCAGACAAAAACACCGCAACTCAGTAGGAGCTCTACCTCTTCAGTTTATTTATGTTTATTTATATATTTATTTATTTATATATTATTTATATATGGAGTGCCGGAAGACAAAGTGCTGACAACCTACAAAGTTGTGGAAGTTATTCAGAAAATGATGAAAATTAACTTTAGTGAAGTTGATATTGATGATGTGGAAAGGATAGGTAAAATACGGGGTGACAGGCCGATAAAACTGAAGTTGTTTTCCACCCTGATGGCGGAAGTAGTGATAAGAGGTGCAGATAATATACGTAGCACAAAAATTTGGATTAAAAGAGACATGGGAAGAGAAGGGGTAAAGAATATAAATATGCTGAAAAAACATTTAGTCAGGGCTAAAATACAAGGGTTAAGAGCCTACATTAAGGGTCAACAACTAGTAGTATCCAACGGACGATGGACCAGAGTGTGGACAGCGAAGAAATTACAGGAAATGGAAGAGAATAGGAAGGATGAAGGGGGAGTGGAGAAGAGAGTGGAAGAAGGGCAAGTCAGAGACAGTAAAGTGGGTGAAGACGGACCTGGAGATAAAGGAAGAACCAAAGAAAATAAGACACTGGACCGAAGCTCGCAGCAAGAAGAAATTAACTTGACAGATGCTATTTTCAAATTGATCGAAGAAGGAGCCAGAGAGGTAACAGCGGAGATGAGGAGGGTAATAAGGAAGGAAACCAGCGAGACAAGGGCATTTATTAAGGAGCTGAGGATGAAGGCCTGTGGGAGAGAAGAAAGGAAGATACAGGAAGTGATTGTGGGGGCGTAAACACAAGATGTGACAAGAGCACACAAAGGAAGTAGGTGGGAGGTAGGAAGAAGGAGCAAGAGGTACCCTGGCGAAAGGGAGAAGTTTGAGCCTAAGGGAGCTATGGGGTAAGAAGGACAAATTGGACGAAGGCATAGTGACAAGAAGCAAAAAAGGCAATCTTCAGTAGAAAGTAAATTGGTGTACACTCAAGAATAGCGGAGTTTACGTGTTATTCGTAACTATGACGAGTGTGATTAAATAGTTAAATTCGTAGGCGGTAAAGTGTGCAGTGAATGAGGAAGAGAGTGATTGTAAATTGGATAGGGGTTAAGGATAAAGCTAATATGTGGAGATGGTTGGTATATGAGCTGAGGGCCCAAGTTAATGGTGAGTGAATATGGTTTCAGTTAAGGTGGTGATCTGTCTGGATTCTAAAGATAATAAATATAGTGAGACAATAGAGTTCAATTAGTGGTCAACAGTAATTATTATTATTATTATTTATTTTCCTTAAATTGTACATGTACAATTTAGGGGTGGTAGATGGAGAAAGGGCAAGCCCCACATACACGGAAGTGCCTCCATCTCCACATGTGTACATAAACTCTACTGAATATTTACATACAAACTTATGTAGACAATTTTAAATTTACATATTTACACTACAAACACTGTACCCTTAGAATAATAATTATCTTGATTTATCCTGAAAATATTAGAGAATCGTAAGGTAAAAAATTGCACACCGGCGCTACAGTGGAGGAAATATGAAGCCAGGTTTGCAACTTAAGTAGAAAACCGGAGAGGTCAGTGTTCAAGAAAGAATGTGCTGAGTGCGAACTCAGCCGGAAGTGATATACTCTTTGTTTAAAGTGCAGGTGCAAATCTGACACAACATCGTGCTCTACATAGCAATATGTTACCAGTTTAGCTTCTCATTGCCATACTGTCTTACTGTATTGTTTAAAGTGCAGATGCAAATCTGACACAACATAGTACTCTACATAGCAATATGTTACCAGTTTAGTTTTTCATTACCATACTGCCATACTGTGTTATACTAGGGACAACAGACCATTCTGCCTCGTTGCCATTTGATTATTATTTTTATATCAATATGGCTTTTTGTCCTTGCTTTGGTGTCAGATATGTTTATTATTATGTGTGCATGTTAGATTAAGCTGCCTAGGTTGGGCATTATTATTTTTCTCCTTAGTAGATCAATAAAGCTTCAATGCTGTAGATCGGAGGAAAATAAAGGCATTTACTTCACTTTACTTTACTCTTCAGTATAGCCCACATTGAGCTATATGCACTTATTCCAGTCTCTCAATCCTTTTGGAACCATGTCTTTGTAGTTTGACACACCCACACCTGGATGGCTGTTGAAAGATCTTCGAATTCAGCAAACATTTTTCCATATAGTGGTCTCATCATGACCTGAACAGGTGACAGTGAAAGGGGCTAAGTTGGGAGACTAAGGTGGTTATGGTAGCACCCGGCAACCGAGTTCAGCAATTGCAGCTGTAGTTTCCCATTTGATATGGGTGCACACATAGTCTTGTTGTAGGAGAACACTTTTCGTCCATTTCTCTGACCACTTTTTTTTAAATTACTCAACACAGTTAATTTAGGGTTGCTACATATGCTATGCTGTGATAGTAGTCTCCAGTACCAGTCAGTCCATGAGGTGCCCTCCATGTTCCAGTACATTGGCCATGTGTTGCCGATAAAGGATGCTGTCTGAAATTTCTTCGAGGTTAGCCTGTTCATATGCTTCTACAACATTGACTGACATTTTTGACCTCTGGTTTATGATAACCTTCAATCATAATCCTCATCATGAAGCTCCTTCAGTCCTGGTTATGACATTGCAGAAGATTGTTGCTCACATCAATATATGCTTGTCTTGGTGCTTCAATTAGGAATCTGGGAACCCAACTATAGGATATGTTCCTCAACTGCATGTTCATTACAGGGATCTTCTGGTGAGTCCTGTAACCACCTTAATCTCTGTGTTGTCGAAGATAACCTGGTACACTCATGCAGTGTTGGTTGACAACATTGTCACTGTTGTTCCGAAACAGGTCTCGTTCTTTGTTGACGAACAGCCTCTTTTCTAGCCTACCACCCAGTTGTATACAGTTTCCTGTGACAGTGCATGCTGTCCACTCACCTGTGAATCTCTGCGGTATTCTTTCCCTCTTGCCTTCACGATTGCCCTCCATGTTGTCTGCTAGTGTTCTCACAATGGTGGGGGAAACATGCACTTGACTGTATCAATCTGTTCAATTATGTTGTTGTTTTGCAAACATACTAGCTACCTGTGATGTGCCATTATTATTATTATTATTATTATTATTATTATTATTATTATTATTATTATTATTATTATTATTATTATTATCTGTGGAGAATCTGGGGGTGTTGGTGAGTAATATGTATACAGTCTTATACTAGAATCGCAAGATATTATAGTGTACATACATCTAATACAAAGGTAAGGATATGAGGTCTTAATGGAAGTAAATAAAGTATTGTTACTTGGATGGTAAAATGACAAACAACAGATGAAGTAAGGATGTAAAATGTAGACTAACTAAGAAGCAAACTTTACTCACCTCAAAATACACATAGATGTATTAGAAAGATGTTCTTGAAGATTTCATGTGAAGTATGTCATTGTATGGAAGTGAAGTATGGACAAGAAATAAAAAAGTTGTTTTTGAAATGGGGTGTTTCTAAAAAATGGCGAAGGTGAGATAGGTAGGTAGAATCACAAGTAAAGATATATGGAATGAGGAGAGTGATTTTACAAAATTCAGTCATGTGGATAAATAGATTGATAGGAAACATCGTGAGACATGCAGGATTTGTTATCTTGGTGTTTTTTTTTTTTAAGAACAGACAGGAATGTGAAAAGTAGTAGGGAACAAATCATACTGCAATAGTTAGGTAGGAATAAATGTAGTATGAGGTATGGTGGCATGAAGCACTTCTTAAGATCATGTACTTTTAACCCAAATAACATCACCATCAGTACCAGTACAAATACCACTATTTTATTTTAAATACAACTGTGCTTTGAAGGATATTATGGCAGTTTTATACTAATTTTTGTGTTTTTTTGGTCTTTCAGGAAATTTGCAATGGGTTGGCAGATATCTGAAGAAAACGGTGTTCCTTCTAATTCAGAGCTTAACCTTAGAAGCAAAGGGAGTAAAAGAGTACATTTCAACATCCCAAATGCCTCAAAGAAGAAGTCTCTTAAAGTGCGAATGTTCAGGCCCCTGGATGATGTTGCCAGAAAACTGCTTGAAATGACTACTGTTACTACTATTTCTTCTAGTGTAAATGGTCAACAAAGGTTTGGCATGTACAATAATGGAAATGCTGTTGAAGGTAGTAATGTAAATGAAGACAAGCTCCAGGTTCAGGATGTAGATGAAGCATCTTGTGAAGAGGTTGAAATAAATAGCTCACAAGTAACTCAAATTGACAAGTACGTAAAGGATAACACTTTTAAAGGAAGTGTTGTGAACAGTTGCAGTTCTCATCCAAAAAGTACAGAAAGAAATGATAATTTGGAAGATGAAGTTTCATGTGGAGAAAGTTATGAAGATGAAGGTGAATCTAATGTACAGATTGTTGGAAGGAATGAGGATCTGTTGGATGAAACATTTGACCAAAATGGTGAAAAAGTTTACTCTTCCACTGAAGAGAAGGATGAGGATTCTGTTGAAGAGACAATGTATGTTGTTGGAGTAGATGGTAATCAATATCCACTTACTCCTGTTACAATGAATGAATGGGAAGAGCCTTATAAAGTGGAAAGTGAGATCTTGGAAAATAAAACTACATCGAATTATTCAACTTTTGATAGATATAACTTCAAGTCAGGTATATTTTCACATGGTCATCCCAAAAGGAAATCTTTCGATACTAGACCTATAGTATTAGAAATGGAAAAGCCTGGCCCTAAACATTATTTGATAGCAGAACGAACTCAATCTAGAGGTAAATCTGTTACTGTACCCCTTCCATACAGAGACATTTCAGGAAGGGAACAGCTTCTGGAGGAATGTGTAAGAAACTCTTTTCTCCGCAGAGCAGTTTCTGATTCTCTCAGTACTAAAAAGAGTACTTCAACAGATATGATTCAACCATATATTTTTCATGTACTTCCTAACAATCAAGTTCTTCTGGGTTTGAAGTATTCTCATATTTTATTCTTTATAGGAAAACTTTCTATTTCTGTAGTCTTTGGTACTGTGGAAGTTCTTGGTTATGAAATGAAGAATGATGGATTGAGAAAAACACTTACAGCCTATTCTCCAAGGGGTTTGAGCTTGTTAGGCTTATGTGCATCTCAATATCATTGTATACCTAGTGATTTTAATAGACTTTCTACTCTTGACTTAGATTTGTGTAAAATTGATGAAATTCGTTCTGAAATGTGCAATATTGATTGCCTGCTTTTGCTAGAAAATGTTCCTTGTTCTCTTGTCAAATTCATAAGTGATCATTTTCCCCAAAAATTGTTTCCTCCTCAGGGTATACTTGGTAAAAAACAGAGATATTTTCACATTGCTGAAGAGATATTGCAATGTAGGTTTGTCTCCCCTGGTGCAGCAGAAACTTTGAGGCTCTACACCAAGCGACCTGATTGGGAAACTTGTTTCGAATCCATCACCAGAAGTGGTAAGTCTTTTTTTATAGTGGTTATTCAATTTTTTTTACAAGTGTTAAGATAAAATCAGAAAATATTTTCTTGGATTGATTTTACTCTTTCACCTCTGCTACCCAGGAGTGCTTCCCAGTAGTGTCACAAACAATGTGTGAAAAAAAAAAACTTTTTTATTTAAAAAATCCAAATCAATATTGTACTTAAAATCATTTGATTTAAATCAGATTTTTTTTTCTTTTCAGTTTTACCTTTTTACTAATAATTTGGTATTGTTATAGGCCTATTGTGTTTCTTCATTTTTATTAAGTACCTAAAATGAATAATAAAGTCAATCTAAATACTGTGTTCTAACAATATTTTGAATTGGGGTGTGATATATTACAACATATTTTAAACTAAATTTCTGTGTCATTTTTTAAAACAAAAAGCAAATAAACTTTTACAGCAATCCGTACCTAAACTAGCTCATCTTCAGTCACATTTATAGCTTCCTTATTTAAGTGCTTATCTAAAAACATGAGCTTTAAAGCTTTGTGTACACCAAGCTTGTTTCTTGACTTTGAACAAACATAACCAAACGTAGAAGAAAAGGAAAACAAAAAAGAAAAGAACTGGCTATTAAGAGTTGCATAACTTTGTCTATTACCACCTTGCCATTGATATTTTCTTGAGATTTCCACCACTGAAAAGTAGAGACAACTTGCACCACTTCATCAGTGAACATAGTTGGAATGAAAGGATGACATTTTGCTTGGTATTTCACAAATATTGATAGAAATTAAGTTACAAGAAATTAAGTTCCCGCATATTTTTTGTGGGCAGACTCAAATGCATATTGCCCTCTATTTCCCGGTACAGCTCAGCCAGTACATGAGAGATCCCGAGGTGGAACGTTCGTTAACGGGCTGTCCTTCTTTCAGAGGCATTTAAAGGGATAGGATTGACGACCATAAAGAAAGTAACAAATCACAACACAGGTTTGACATTTATTCCATAAGCATAAATTTAAATAAATCATAACATTTCATTCTTGCTGTTTTTCAAACAAATGTCTTCACGGTGTTAACATTTTTAATTGAATTTACAAAATTAACCGGTTTAACTTCTTCTTTCGCGTAGACAAAGAGTTATGTTCTGAAAATAAAAATGAACCAAAATCAGGCCTTCATTGCTTCAAAATGAAAATTAAAGGAGGATGAACCTCTTCCTAACTCAATCCTGAATTAACATCATAATTGAAACTGAACTTCGCTTACTTCCTTTTTAACAAAATAAAAAATAAAAAAAATAATTCTACTTGACCACGTAGCATATAACTTTATCTTACACTTCCAATAATAATTTTATGTTATTTACAGAATTCATGTTATCTTTGCTTCCTTAATCAATGAATACATCTCTGATAACCTTATGTCACAGTTAAATTAATCAATTAATTGATTTAAGCACTTGAAATTATTAATTTGCTTAATTGGTATTAAATTATGTGATCACACGATGTTAGGATACTGTTATATCTTAAGACAGTACTGCTTATTTGAAATTATTAAATTTATTCCTGTCATCACTTGATTTTGCGTTATAGAATTATCTCAACATGGAATAATCCTTCCAAAATATAACACTTCTTGTCATTAAAATTTTACAATCCTAATCTAAATTTACAATCTTTGTCAAAATTCTCAATCTTTGCTTTTGCCTTCAAAACTAGATGATCTTTTCATCTTTAATTTTAAAACATAGAAATTTTAACTGTACGGTATCATTAAGTTGACGTAACTTCAATAAACACTTCCAAAGAAACAGATCAACAAATGCAACGCTGAAATAATCTGGACCATCATGGTGAAGACATGGCCAGACTAAAGCACAATATTCAAAATCACATCGAAAAATGCCTGTAACTACGACATTCACACAACCCCCACACACAATGGATATACAAAATTTATTTACACTATTTACATTCGAATCCTGGCTGAATGATTATTAATTCATGATTTTTACCATGATTAGAGTTGATTGGATCAGATAGATGAGCCTTTATTCATAAAACATGCTCACCATAGTACGTGGCACGTAATTGAATTTGAGTTAGCACTTTAAAGAATATAATAATTACTGGCAACGACGATTGAGTAGAATTGAAGGTTATTATCCGAAGATCTGATAGAAAATAATCATCACACACATCATATGGCTTATCATCTTAAAATCATCAAACACATGGTCAATAAGCACCAATTAATTTATTATTAATCTCAAAAAGAATAGAAATCTGATTCCAACATGCTCCTCAATTTCATTGGAATGCTGTGTTTCCAAGATACATGCTTCCAAATTACTATAATTATCCTGCAGGATCACCAATATTCCAGGCAAATACGCAAAAGATAGAGCTTACCATAAATCATCTATAAGAATAATCTGCTCTTATTTATTGCTTACGATCTTTAACTTCATCTTTAACCCGATCTCATAATTTATGATTATTATTGTTATTAGTGATTATTAGGTCTATCGATAATATCCGGATTAATCAGAAAACCTGTTGACACAATCCTAAATAATCATTGGATAAATGCATAAAATGAAACTCAACTCAATCTAGTAAAATGAAACATTACCCAATTCTATCTCATAATGTTTCCAGAAGTCAAAATTATTATTTAAATCCATTTTAATCAAGAGGTTAATTATTATGAGGTCTTATTTTAAATACTGGCATAAGATTGGAAAAACACTCTGACGACAAACTACAGTTAGCTACACTAATAGAATTCCAGTTCTCGTTCACGCATGAAACAAGTCTGCCATGACACCACCAAGATTGGAAGTATGAAATATGGCTAAATATTGCAAAATTGATAGAAATACTGGCTAGGACAAGGAGATCATCTAGTTTTCTACACAGATGGACAGGTAGATTACATAAATGGTACTCATATTTTATAATGGAGTTCGATCCTCGGTTGGTGTCTTCATTCTCCCAGCTCGTCCATCTCGTTCACCCTCTTGAAGCTAGAATTACCTCACATGACTAACAACTCATGATGGCCGGGTAGTTGAAGTCCCACGTCAAATATGTTGATCCTCTTGTAGTTGGAAGACACATTCTGAAGTAGGCGACGATTTCTGGTGGATTTGTGGTCCTCTTCTCGTGCAAAGTTGGAATTATCTGCAACTGACACAAGAAAATTTAAGAAAGTGCACGAGCCTGGCAAACTTAAAACAGATTTGTTGAAAACAACACTTAACCTCTGTGCTTGATGCTTGTAGATGTGATAGCAAGGTAATATTCCATCAGAATAAGAAGAAAGTAAGACACAATAAGAGAACGATTTACTGTATGCCGAAGGTTTTATAGCCTCTGGCTCGGAGGGGTGTCATTTATTTTAACAGACTATTGGTTCATGGCTGGCCACATTCATTGGTTGAGACTATTCCAGAAACCCTTAGCGAGCAAGCAGATATGCACACGCACAGTATTTGGCCTTGAGAAATCCAGTCTGTCACGTGACTCATACGGTCTCGATCGAAGGGATGGTATATTGATCAGTACTTTGCCTCGCTAAGAACTCATCAAGCCACTTATTGTATGCTAGCCTGGCTCGCTGATAATAAAATCTAGCCCTTCTCCCTCAATAATACAACTTATGGTGGCTGTTGCGGGCTTGTAAATAATATTAATTACCAAATTTGACAGGTACATCTCTCTCTTGGTTGGAGAATAATTTCTTCAGCAGAATAAATTATGAAGTGGCTGTCTTTATGAAATATTGTTCCCAAAAGTTTTAATCACTCGCTGCATTGTGTTAATGTTCTTAGCTTTCAACAGCTGGGCTCGCTCTGTACAAAGTCTGGCGTTGAGTCTTCGACCGTGGCACAAAGTAAACGAAGACTCCCTAACAGGCTGGCCTGTAAGTTCTGACACGCACTACAGGTCTCCTCTGGCACATTAACTTGTGTTGCTGCATGATGATAAATAAGGTTCTCAAGATTCTCCCTCAGTGAACGATTGTCTACAAAGAGTGTTTACCTGGAGGCCTGCTCTCGAGTTAGGCGGACAGTAGACTTTCAAATTCACCATGTTGTGGACCGCTTCATAAGACTTGTCTAAACTCTGAACTTGATAAGAATTGTTGCCAAACACTTTTTGTGTAGGGTCCCACAAACAATGGTGCAAATTTAGCATATATCTTACTGGTTGGTTTGGACACAGTGGGTTTCTTGAGTAAGACATATTCGTTTAATCGGAGAGGTTGATGGAATTTCTTCTCGTGTACTCTTCTCTGTCATCTTTCGGCATGATGTTTCAGGTATTTAATGGCATTTTCAATGTTTTCCTGCAGAGTAGGCTTCAGAGTACCGGGCCATCGGATGATATTATCCCACGGTCTCACAGGATACTGATTAAAATGAAGTACAGACGGAATTTGAGAGTTGGCTTTGTGAATAGTGCTATTGGAACATTCCATAATTATAGGAAGCACATCCACCCATTTCCAGTGTGCGTCTCCACAGAATATCCGACAACTTTGCCAGCTCCTGCATCACCCTCTCAGCTGGATTGCTGGATGGATGCCGTACCGTTTAAGACGTGTTTAAGATCTAGCGGGATCATTGCCTGTTGGAATTTGACAGAGGTAAATTGTGATCCATGATCTGTCAAAAGAGCCTGAGGCTTTCCCATGTGCGGTATGATGTTATGGGTGATTCTCCATAGAACAGATTTGGAGTTAGCCTTCTGGATAGGATATAGTATCACATATTTAGAGAATACATTGATAGTCACAACAACATGACGGTTGCCACGCTTAGAATTGGGAATTTAGCCAAACAGGTCCATTGCATACAGCTCTCTAGGTCCAGATGGTAAAATTGCGTTAGGGTTTTGCTGTAGTAAGAACTTGGTTTGACCCTCTGGTATACGTCACACGTTCTTACTGCATTTCTCATGAAAATCCTTAGTCCTTCCCACGTGAACGATTGTTGGACGGTTTCAATAGTTTTATCCACACTGCCATGATGCGTGATTCGATGTACGTGCTAAGTAAGTGGAACCTGGAGTTTAAGTGGAATTATAGCCTTCAGTCTTGACTTAGCAGAAACTACAAATTTATAGTGTTCCATCGAGATGTTGGAAATTTTTAGCCTTCCTTTGTACCTTTCTGTATCCAGACTCACCTGGTGTGAGCTTGTTCTCTAGAAAATTGATAATGGGCTGTAATTTAAGATCTCTTCTCTGAACTTGTCGAAGATAGCTGAGCTTGCATAGGAATTCATAATCTGGTACTAGTTTGATCTGGTGGACATCTAGGGTTTCCGAGTTAGGGTTCCTGCTCAATCTGCCAATATATCATTCTTCCCTGAACAGTGCTCCAATTGAAGGTTGAACTTTTGCACAAAAAGTGTCCATCGAAAGACCTGTTTGGAAGCCATCATAGTCTTTAACATAAAAGTTAAGGCATGGTGATCAGTTCTAATGATGATGGGAAACCCATAGATCAATTTCTGCCAATACTTGAGGGCATAAATGATTGACAGCATCTCTAACTCAGTGACAGAGTAATGTTTTTCTTGTTTCCTGGTTTTCCTGCTCACAAAGGCTAAATTTGTTTTCTTCTCTGGGTCGTCTACTTCCTCTTGAAACAACACGGCACCAATCCTGATATTTGATGCATCCGTCTGTAGAATGAAAGTTTTAGTAAAGTCAGGATATCCTAATTTGATGTTGTTAAGCAGCATTTTTTCGTTTTCAAGAAGGCTTGGTCACAGGATTCCATTTCCATCTGTTCCCTTTCTTCAATAGATCTTGTAACAGGGCGACTGTCTGGATATATTGCAGGCAGTGGTATGTGAAAAATTGGCACATTCCCAAAAATTGCCTCACCTGTTTCACTCTGATCGGCTTAGGGAAGTTGCTAATAGCTTCAATCTTTACAGGATTGGGTTTCACTCCATTACCGTCTATGATGTGTCCTAAGAATAGTATCTCAGACTTACAAAAATGTGACTTGGCTAGGTTGACATGGAAACCTGCTTCTTATAGATTGGTCATAAGCTTCTCTAGCTTCACCGTACGTTCCTCTAAGGTTTTTGTAGCCAGGAACAAATCTATATATATGGTAGTGAAACTTTTTACTTCGTCAGTTAAGCATCGATCAAGAGCTCTGATAAGCGCGGGACCAAGCTCGATAGCTGCAGTCGTTTAAGTGCGGCCAGTATCCAGTATTCGGGAGATAGTAGGTTTGAACCCCACTGTCGGCAACCCTGAAGATGGTTTTCTGTGGTTTCCCATTTTCACACCAGGCAAATGTACCTTAATTAAGGCGACGGCCGCTTCCTTCCAACTCCTAGCTCTTCCCTGTCCCATCGTCGCCATAAGACCTATCCATGTCGGTGCGACATAAAAGCAACTAGATAAGCGCGGGACCAGTGTTACGTAATCAAAAGGCAATCTGCGAAAAATATACATCTGTTGGTCTTACATGAATCCTGTGAGTAGCCTCGATTTTTTATCAAGCAAAATATGGTGATATGAAGATGTGAAATCGACTGAGGAGAAGTATCTCATGCCCTTGAATTTGCAGATGATGTCCTTTATGGTAGGAGCCTGATAATTTTTTGGAATGAGCATGTAAACATACTCGTAAAGATCCATCAGTTTTAGAAACCACCATCAAAGGATTAATGAATGGTGTTCGAGCTTTCATAATGATCCCATCTCTCTCAATCTCCTCGATGATCTTTCCAACCCTGGAATGGAACTTCTCGGGTATTGGATAAGGCTTTTTCTTGAAAGGTAACCAGTCTGTTACAAGCAGCGAATATTTGAAATCTGGGATCAGGCCAGGTTTGGAGTCTAATAAATACTTATATTTCAACAGTAAATTTTGAAGTTGAACTCGCTCCTCATCAGTTCCTAATGCTTGTCTTGCCTTCATTCTGATTAAGTCAAAAGGATGTGCACTGTTCTCGCCCTCTTCTAGAATTCTATCCATGGCCATAGGGATTTCTTCCGTGTCCTGGTCTTCGGATTACCCCGGAGATAAGGCGTTGTTATCCACATAAAAGGTGCATGGATCATCTATTCCCTGAGGATTGAATACTACAGTGTTGGAAGAGTTGGCTTTCTTAAAATGGATTGAATTCTATTCATGTCAATCAATCATCCAGGAGTCTACCTACATGACGATCCATTCCTGACATTGGTTGTTGACATTCCCAGGATTCAAGCTATCTCTTGCTAGACCTAGTTCACATCAAGTATTTTTTTATGGCACCTTTGTTGTGCCCATTACTCGATTGATTTTGACCTTGTTCCCTGAGCTTTTCCTCTTGATATTGTAGGCTTGCCACCCATACAATATCAGCATTTGTGTGTGGGCTCTGGATCGCTCTTTTCCATTTTTCCTTTTCTTGGGTAGCACTTTGGAGATCCTTTACATAGCATTCTCTTTCATCTTCCCGCTGATCTCTCCTTTCCCTTGGCTGGTGGAAGTCTTGACCTCTTCTCCAGTCTCTTCGATTGTTAATATATGGCCTCCTCCTATTATTTCTCCGTGTATATTCCCAACTTCTCATATTTCTGTCTGAACGATCACGGGGTAAATTTCTTCTGTTGGAGTTCCGCCTCCAGGTTCTCGCATGTTTGGCTGATGTCCTTTCTTCCTCCCTGGTAGTCATGATCTGGTGAATTTGCGGCTCTGGACTACAGACATTACGAACTGGTTCCCTCCATGTCATATCTGTCTTAACATGGCTTTGGCTTGAATAGCTGTCTGCACATTAGAAGCGATCATAATTTGTTGTACATCAGCAGGTAATTGACGGATAATAACCTTCACTAACTCTTGCTCAGCTGGGGGTGAGTCCAACTTCCTGAATTTCCTCAGCAGGCTCGAGAAAAATCAGAATATTTAGTAGGCATAGACGACGCATACTTTCGAGCATACAGTTTGGTTTTTAGATTATGTTGTACATTGCTGTTCCAGTATTTTTCGAGGAATGCTCTTTTGAATCCCTCAAAGTCGTCAAAAGAGAACCTGAATGCTACAAACCATGTGTGCACTGAATTTTCTAAGTAGCGTTGAGTGACTCGGAGCTGTTTCTCTGGAGGAATCTTCGCATCGTGAAAATAATCCTAAAGCTCATTTATAAAACTTTTGGGAGTTATTCCACGAATGTTGTTAAACTTTTTAGGCTGATCTTCTTGTAGCCTGATAATATTGACAATTTGTGTCCGATCAGTCGTGTTTCAATGCAAGTGTTATTGATAATCCCTGGGGACATATTAGCTGAATTAATAGCATTTTGCTCTGATATTAAATGAGGTGTTGCGGTGTGAACAGCGCCTGTAATTCACTTCTCCAATAAAGCTTGTTTTTCGAGGAGTGAAGTGGTTATAATGCTCGTGGTTTCACTCTGAATTTTCAACAAGTGCATTTCCTGAACCAACTCCTTGATTCCCCCGGTGCATTCTTTTCTACATCCCTCGGTGTCTGTCTTCGCTTCGGTCTTCACCTGTATTTCTTTAATAAGGGTCGATTTTAGGATTTTAACTCATGTTGGTTTCCCGTGAGTGCTTCGTAAAAATACTCAAGCCTTTCTAAGTTGTTGGCTTGCGCTATCTTTATCTTTTCGAGAATGCCCTTTTCTGCTTGCTTAAGATTCTCATTAAGTCCAATGAACTTTTGCCCAAGCTGATTTCGTGGCTGCCAAGTCCGAAATATTATCGTCGATTTTGTCCTCTACGTTTTGGAACAGTTTTTTGAAGCAGTTTGCAACTAAAAAGTTTAACATCTGAGTGAAGTTCTTCTATGTTCTCATTAGTCTGTTGTTGGATATCTCCAAGTGTTTGGGTGAATTGTTCCTCTTGTTTCACTAAGCGATTTTTCTAAATTGTTCTGCGCTTCATTGAACCTTTCACTGAATTATTTTTCCAAATTAATCTGATTTGCATTTAAAGTACTATTAAGAGTTTTCTCTAGATTCACTTGATTCGCCAGTAAATTTGCCTGAATAGCACTGGGATAGCCGGGCTGAGTGGCTCAGACGGTTAAGGCGCTGGCCCTCTAACCCCAACTTGGCAGGTTCGATCCTGGCTCAGTCCGGTGGTATTTGAAGGTGCTCAAATACGACAGCCCCATGTCGGTAGATTTACTGGCACGTAAAAGAACTCCTGCGGGACTAAATTCCGGCACTTCAGCATCTCCGAGGACCTAAAAAAGTAGTTAGTGGGACGTAAAGCAAATAACATTATTATTATTATTATTATTATTATTATTATTATTATTATTATTATTATTATTATTATTATTATTATTATTATTATCGCACTGGGATAGTCGCTAAGTCTTTTCTCCAAATCCACTTGACTTGCCATTAAGTTGGCCTGATATACATTAAGATTAGCCTGTAGGGCGGCCATAGCCTCCTGATAACATACAATAGAGGGAAATTTGATTGATCCATCGTTTTTCAATACTAATATGATCACAATATTTTTTATTCAGTACCAGTTTTGGTGTCTATGGACACCATCATCAGCTGAAACAGGTCGTATGAACAAAGATATACAAGTATGTAGTACATATAATAGACCCTTAGTAATAAGTAACATTAATAGGATGAAGTAAAAATACAATGCTTAAAGGAATATAAACAAGTTACGTGCTTGTTGGTCAAAGTATAAATTGAAAGTGAAGATATTAACAAATGTTTAAAGACTTGATCACTTTGGAATGGTTAAAAAGTCTCAAGCATAGCACTGCTAAACACTGGGTGAAAATAAAACATGGACATCCAAAAACTGATGTAGTAAACAGTCCTTCCACACAGTATTGATAATAATGTAACGTAAGTCTGATGGTGGCTTGAAATATCAATTCATGAAAAGAAGCCGTCAATTATGTGGTACTCAAAGAAGTGGATCATATTGCAGGCAAAGAGAAAGTAGATATATGGCCAGAAAGTTGTCGATCCAATTCAGAACCTGAAGTATGAAAAGAAAGTTGAGTTAAAATGAAATATTGGAAATAGGGCAAAACACTATAAAGTAGGAGACTCACCTCGAACGGCCTGATGTATGCGTGGAGAATGGCAAGGAGCCAGTGCAAGTTTTTAATGTTGACATAGCCTCCTGGTTTCTCCTTTCCATCTCAGCCAACATCTGTTGTAATCCTTCCATGTTAATAATTATGTATAACTAAACGGCGTTACTAGCTCAAGAGGGATTCCGATTGAGACGTCACTCGGGCGAAACGCTGGCAACCAGGAATGAGTTAGCTGGAAAATTTATAATGTCCAATAATGGACCATTTATATTGGTATTATAAATTTACTCATTCGGGACAAATATTTCAACTTCCCCATGGGAATCAACATCTATATCATCTGATGGCCAGGCTGGCACTAATTTTTGGTAATGAGACAAAGTCTCTCATAGTGCATTGGCACTGCCAGTGGCTCCAAAGAGCCTATGCAGTTGCCTCCACGGTATGCACTAGCCATGCGTCTTGGTAGGTGTACTATTGACCAACAGATGAGCCCAACTTAGCAAACTCGGGCGAAACGCTGGCAGCCAGGAATGAGTTACCTGGAAAATTTATAATATCCAATAGTGGACCATTTATATTGGAGTAGTTGCGGGGAATTTGATAGTAATGATGGGGATTTCAAGATGAATTGTAGTAATTTTAATAAAAAGATGAGTGCGAGTGAGGGAATGTGTGAGATGAGTTGCGTGAATGAGATTGACATAACCTCACAATACAATCATGATTTATACCGATAAAGTCCAGACATAACTACGTAAATAATACTAATACATGTAAACAACTTCATAGCCATACCTTACAAGTAATAATAATAATAATAATAATAATAATAATAATAATAATAATAATAATAATAATAATAATTAGGGGGCGGATTTCTATGACCTAAAAATGTATGAAATATGTATGCACTTATGACCTAAAAAACATAAAAATATGACCTATAAAATTCAAAATATGACTTAATGAATAGCATCTACGTTTCATAGAAGCACTTTTATTACGATTGCTACAGGCTGCAATTAATTTACAGTTTCTCGAAGACTAAATTGATGTCAGTAGGTAAGAAATCCAACAGAATTGAATGTCAGATTGGTGATACAAAGCTAGAACAGGTCGATAATTTCAAGTATTTAGGTTGTGTGTTTTCCCAGGATGGTAATATAGTAAGTGAGATTGAATCAAGGTGTAGTAAAGCTAATGCAGTGAGCTCGCAGTTGCGATCAGCAGTATTCTGTAAGAAGGAAGTCAGCTCCCAGACAAAACTATCTTTACATCGGTCTGTTTTCAGACCAACTTTGCTTTATGGGAGCGAAAGCTGGGTGGACTCAGGATATCTTATTCATAAGTTAGAAGTAACAGACATGAAAGTAGCAAGAATGATTGCTGGTACAAACAGGTGGGAACAATGGCAGGAGGGAACTCGGAATGAGGAGATAAAGGCTAATTTAGGAATTAACTCGATGGATGAAGCTGTACGCATAAACCGGCTTCGGTGGTGGGGTCATGTGAGGCGAATGGAGGAGGATAGGTTACCTAGAAGAATAATGGACTCTGTTATGGAGGGTAAGAGAAGTAGAGGGAGACCAAGACGACGATGGTTAGACTCTGTTTCTAACGATTTAAAGATAAGAGGTATAGAACTAAATGAGGCCACAACACTAGTTGCAAATCGAGGATTGTGGCGACGTTTAGTAAATTCTCAGAGGCTTGCAGACTGAACGCTGAAAGGCATAACAGTCTATAATGATAATGTATGTAATGTATGTATGTATGTAAAAAATGTTTAATTCTTCGAAATCTCTAACCCAAAATCAACTAAAATGATGAATATTTCATGAACTCGTTAAGGTTACACTGCATGCTCCTAGGCAAAGACGGACTCTGTGGAAGACATAAACACTACAGTTACTTTCACTGTTCAATATTCAATCAGTTTTAATTTATACACAAAACATATGTTATTTGAATGAAACTTTCATACCTGATCTATTCTCCATTATCAGAATTGTTGCAATTCATGACCACATCCATCTTAAGATTGTTGAATGAGAATCCTCTTCTGTTGTCGCTGAGTAAGGTCTTGTAGCGAGAAAAACTTCTTTCAACATCACATGATGTAACGGGAGCGTACTTGAATGGAGTTAAATCACTTGGAGAAAATTCCTGGAAATCTGCAGATGAAGGGTTTCCACAAAGAATGTCACTTATTCCACGCAGGTACACAAGTCCGCTATTTTTTTCCAGTACATTTTCTAGTTTTCTACACACCCTAGATGCTATTGTTCCTTTTGCAAGCTTTAATTCCTGTTCAATGCACTTTACAACATCCAGTGCATCGCTTAGTTCTGCACCTGAAACTTCCAGTTGCGTGATTGCTCCAGATAAAGAATTAAAATTGGACTTTATGTAAGCCAGGTCCGCTTTTAATGTAGTGCTTGAAAATAAATCTTGAGTGGTTTTTATGGAGGACGATTCTGCAGGATCAAAAGACTTCATGATCTTCTCCACGACATCCAAGTTGTTGCAATAGTACACTGCGGCATCAAGCCAAGTCCCCCATCGCGTTATAACTGGCTTGGGAGGTAGGGGTAGTGAAGGTGCTTCTTCTTGAAATTTCTGAACGCGAAGTGGAGCTTTGACAAACACTTTCTTACAGTTCGATATTAATTTATCAACTTCAGGGTAGCTACTTCTAACTTCTTCAGCTGCCCTATGCAAGGCATGTGCAAGACATGTCACATGTATCATTTTCGGGTATAGCATTTTTAAGTCCGTTGGCTGCCTTCACCATATACGGAGCAGCGTCAGTTACAAGTAGAAAAATGTGCTCTCTCTTTGCCCCGTTTGGCCACAACAGATTCATTGAATTGTCGAAGATAACTGCAGTGGTGGAATGGTTTGTCTTCTCTAGCACTTCACATGTCAGGAGGAATGTATCTCCATGCCGGTCTTCCTTCAGCGTGCCAACGAACACATTTGCTACATATATTCCATCCACATCTGTGGTCTCGTCTATTGAAACCCATATCTTACTGTCTCCCACGCCACGCCTTATTATATCCAACATCTCTTCATAACAAGGGGTCAGATAGTCCTTCCTGAGAGTAGATTCGTTCGGAGCAGGATGCTTTGTATATTTTTCAAGAAACTGTCTGAAGCTTCGGCTGTTAAGTTTCCTTAAAGGGATATTGGACGAAACCATCATCTTGCAGAGATCTTGTGAAAATTGTGAACACTGTGAACTTGATGTCAGGGTTTCGAATAGCAGACGTTGCCTATTTTCAAGTGCAGAATATCTAGTTACATAATTCTTATGTTTTACAGTATTACAGTGTTGTTGCACAGAGAAGCGTTTTTCGGCAGTAACTTTTGCCTCACACAATTTACAGAATAATATCACTCCGTCCGTACTGAATATGTTTTCACCGAACTCGCGAACAAAACTTCGCAACTTTCCACAAATTGAGACTTTCGTTTTAGGCATATTGAAAGGAGCTGAATGACTGAAGCTCCCTAATGACCAAGGTCATTCAGTGTGTTGAAGGTGGAAGAGGGAAGGGGAAGGGGAGAGATAAGAACAACGACAAATAACTGCAGAATTACCTCTACTTCCGTGTAAACAATAGCCCGGTTTCCAGGAATTGACCCAGCTGGCAAACAATAGCTCCTACCTGTTAGAAACATTCCATACACTACTTTCTAATGGTTCTTCAGTAGTATATTCCAGTCTATCCTAAAAAATAATTTCTAGAGCTTATTCTGATTTTTATAATATGAAATTAAAATGAAAATTACCAAAATATGCCATTATAATGATATTTTGTTGAAAATATGCCATAAAACTTAAGAAAGCCTAAATATGCATTTATATGCCCAATAAAACCTATTTAATTTTGATTATCATGCTTGGAAACGTGTTGAAAATACAAGACTATAAGATATAATGTTAAGGCAAAAAATATGACTGGTCATAGAAATCCGCCCCCTAATAATAATAATCAGTATTTGCATTAGACTAAAACCTGTCTCTGTTGCATGTGAAAACCTGTGTGAAGGAGATTATAGGTCACATTATGTGTATAATGGGATGTGTAAGAGTAATGTATTCACAAAGACGCACACACGCGATGCTGTCAGTTGTGTACATTAATTTTATTTACAAACTGTATACATATATCACACACACATCAGTAAACCACAATTTTGAACAGCTGCCTACTACCAAGAATAAGAAGAATGGACTGCAACAGTTGCATGTCAACTACCAACCCAACAAAACCAATTCACATACTCGACTTCAAACACTCAGCTACCACGACTTCCACACAAGTCTCATCAAAACAACTCCACTCTCACTCATAAGACTGCCTCTTTATATATGTTGCCTGGCCAGGCTTCTAGAAGAATATGACACGACATATTTTCTCGTAAATTCGAGAATCTCCAAGAGCTTACTTACAATGTAAAGAATTCTCTATACAATTCTAGTCACACCATGCGTTTTTCTGGACTTATTACAGTGTATTGCACAATGTTGCCTTGGATTATACATATATAGAGGTAATAACAATTTATATACTATTAATTACGTGTTCTTACATTGAATAAACTCATATTAATATATATACAGCAAATGCTTCATGACATAACCTCACAAATAGTACGATCGTGATTTATACCAATAAAGTCTGGACATAAACACGTAAATAATACTAATACATGTAAACAACTTCATAGCCATACCTCACAAGTCATCATGATGATGATGATGATGATGATGATGATGATAATTCTTCTTCTTTGTTGTTTAGGCCTACTGAGGACCACGGGGCTCGTATCTACTCTTCGGTAAAGTTGTTGCTTTCTTCTTCTTCCAATACTCCTTCATTTGCTGACTATGAGCCAGCTTTCTCTCCTCTGTCCACTTAGTTCCTGTAGTCTTTTTACTTGTAAGGGACATTGGGAAAATTCTCTGTCGGATGGCTCGACAGAACAGTAGTCGGTCATGAGTTTGTCCCAGTGGGATATCTAGTTGTTCCATATCTGACTTAACTGACGTGATCCATTTGTTCTTAGAAGCCTTGCCTCTTCCTGTCACTGTGAATATCCTGTTGGTGAGTCTTTTGGAATCCAGACGGGCCAAGTGTCCATAAAAGGTCAGGCGTCTTTTCCTTATAGACGTGACGATGTCCTCCTGGTGTTCATACAGTTCATCATTATGGCGGATTCTGTAAGTGCCTCCTTCCTCTCTGATTGGTCCTAATATCCTCCTCAGGATCTTCCTCTCTTGTAACTCAGCTTTCTGAGTGGGCCCTTCCTAGCCATTACAAGGCACTCTGAAGCATACAGAACAGATGGTTTGACGACTGAGTTGTAGTGTCTGAGTTTGAGGTTCTTGGAGAGGCACTTAGATGAATAGATACTATGACACGAGTGATAAGCCCTTTCAAACTCGGTACATGTGGCATCTATGGCTAGGTTCTCGCTCTGATTCGCAGAGATCCATTCTCCCAAGTACTTAACTGCAGGTACTTTTTGTATGGTAGCGTTTGTGAAAGGAATTGTTGAAGGGGCCTCCTTGACATTGGTCATAAATTCAGTCTTCTGGATGCTGATCTTCAGACCAGTCTTAACCGCTACACTATAAAGACTCTGTAAGTTGTAGGTAGCCTCCTGTATATTGTATGCCAGTAGAATTAGGTCATCGGCAAAGGCTAGGCACGGGACAACAAGGTTGTCTCTCTTGTACCCAAGCTTCAGTCCAGCTCCCGGAGGTAGCATCGTTCTCCATTCCCTAATGATCTTTTCCAGGACACAGTTGAAGAGAATGCAGGAGAGACCATCACTCTGTCTAACTCCTGTCCTGATTGGAAAGCTTTCAGATAGTTCACCTCTGAACCTGACCTTGGACGTCGTGTTCCTCAGAGTGGCTTGAACCAATCATAGGGTCTTCCCATCCAGACAAAGTTCCCATAGTATGGAGAAAAGGGTGTCTCTGTCCACAGAGTCATAAGCTTTCTGAAAATCTATTAGGACCACCACCCAGGGATGTCCACCTCGGCTTTTGTAATTGAGAACTGTATTCAGATTGTGTATCTGTTCTGGACAAGATCTAGTCTTACAGAAACCAGCTTGGTATTCTCCTAACTGTGAGTCTAGCTGTATGGTGACTCTATTGAGCAGGGCTACAGAGAGGATCTTGTAGGTAATTTGTAACAAGGAAATATGTCTGTAATTGTTGAGGTCTGTCTTACTTCCCTTCTTGTGGAGGGGATGAATCACGGCAGACGTCCATCCTTCGGGTAGGGACTCTGTTGTCCATATATCCTTTATGATTTGATGGATGCTCTGCAAAGACTGGTCATCTGCATGTTTCCACATCTCAGCAACTATGCCATCTTCACCTGAAGCCTTGTTGTTCTTGAGACTACCGATGATGTTCATTATTTCTTCTCTCATAGGTGGTTGAGAATCAGGGTTCCTGTGTGAAGGCTCATGGAAAATAAGCTTTTCTTTAGCTTCCTCTGCGTTTAGTAGCTTCTGGAAATCTGCAATAGTTTTGGTGCAGTCTTTATTGTTCAGTTGAAGTTTTCCATCTGGCCCGTGGAGGATGAGGGTAGGAGCTGTGTACTGGGTCGTTTGCTTTTAACACCTTTGTACAGGTCTCTTGAGTTGTTTCCCTGAAAATTATTTTCAGCCAGTTGCATTAGGTTCCTGAGGTAATTTCTCTTGGCCCTGCGGATGGTGTTAGCTGTAGCTTTTCTTTGCATGAGCCGGGCTGAGTGGCTCAGACGGTTAAGGCGCTGGCCTTCTAAACCCCAACTTGACAGGTTCGATCCTGGCTCAGTCCGGTGGTATTTGAAGTTGCTCAAATACGACAGCCCCGTGTCGGTAGATTTACTGGCTCGTAAAAGAACTCCTGCGGGACTAAATTCCGGCACCTCGGCGTCTCCGAAGACCTTAAAAAGTAGTTAGTGGGACGTAAAGCAAATATTATTATTATTATTATTATTGTTATTATTATTATTATTATTATTATTATTATTATTATTATTATCTTTGCTTGAGGAAGGCTTCATAATTCCACCTAGTCCAGGCTTTAGGCCTTTCTTCTATAACCTCATCACACTTTGAACTCCACCATGGGTGTTTGCCTTTGGTTGATGAGGCAGGGATAGTTTCTTGAGCGGCATCCAGCAAGGCCTTTTTGTAAGGCAGGCCATCCTTCTTTCTCTGCGTTCTTCCTGAGGGTATCCTGAAAATCACAATTCTCATTGCGCAGTCGCAGAGTGTTGAACCTGGGTATCTTATGACTACTTTGGAGAGTTGGGGTTTTTCTAAAGGGTTGCATATTAATCTTGACAAGTGAAAGGTAGTGATCAGAATCTATGTTGGCTCCTCGTAATACCTTGACGTTCTGTATGTCCGTATGATGTTGCTGTGCTATAGCAACATGGTCTAACTGGAATTCACCAAGCATAGGATTTTGACTCTTCCAGGTTTTGGCCTTTCTAGGTAGACATTTGAAGGCTGTTGATTTCAGGACTAAGTTGTACTTGTCACAGAGTTCATTGAGACGTTCTCCATTTCTGTTTGTTCTCTTATGGGCTGGATAATGGCCTACCATCTTCCAGTACTTCCACTCCTTACCAACTTGTGCATTGAAGTCTCCCATTAGTATGATGGAATGGCGGGAAGGTATCTTATCTAGAGTTTCTTCTAAGTGGCCCAGCATTGTTCTACATTTTTCAGGTTTGAACGGTTTGTGTCATTCGTGGGCGAGTGGAAATTTACGATTGTGTATGCTCTATTACGAGCCCTGAAGGATAACGAGGAGGTCCTTCCGTTAGATGAAGTGAAATCTAAAATATGGTCAACCATCTTGTGATGTACCGCAAACCCAGTACCAAATTGTGGAAGTGTCTTGATAACTCTTTCACCAGGTTTCTGCTTGTAGATTCTGTACACTCCAGACTCTATTGCATCCTCATCGGTAAACCGAGTCTCTTGTACCGCTGCTTTCATTACCTTGTACATTTCCAGCACATCAAGTGTGTGTTTGAGCTTGCCTACCTTCAGTAGGGAATTAATGTTTACTGTAGCAAAGTACTCGATGTTTCTCTTTGGTTGTCGTTTAGCAGAATTAGATAGAAGTGGGAAGCATGAACGTGCAGGTTCCCCAGAATCCGATGACCTGCTTGCCCCAGACTGTGTGGGGGTGGATTGTTTACCACCTGGGGTACATTTCTGAATATTCTTTGTCTCCATGTTTCGAGTATTACGAGAGTCGTAATGGTGGTTACCTAAAAGGTAACGGGTTTTTAACTATCAAGGTTGTAAGCCTTGAAGCCACCAGCACTGATCGGCTCACCGACCCAGTTTCCCATTGAGATTGGTTACCCAACCTTCCACTGGGTTGCTCGGTTTAACAGAGACACCTCTTGTAGGTTACATGCTGGAGTTGGAGTGAAAGAGGCTGAGTTGGGTTCTTTTGCTGAACCCAATATGTTATGGTTGCAGATGACAAGCAATGACGCGTTTCACTTCCATTTGCCCAGATCCATGTGATGACAAAAGCCACATGGACTCCTCCCAGGTTGATTCCTGGGACCGATAATAATAATAATAATAATAATAATAATAATAATAATAATAATAATAATAATAATAATAATGATGATGATGATTGTGTCTGTAGAACCTGTCTTGTAATTTGTGGGATCTGTTACAATGAGTGCAATTCTTTGGATCTAGTACTGCGGGGGATTATGAAATTAAAATAATCAGTAGATGTGATTCACAATACCTTCCTTTTCATAAAATGAATAAATAATTGGCAGCACAAAAATCAGCAATCTCAGATAATCAGATGGCAATGATAAATGCGACATGTAAAAATGAATTAGGAACCATAAGCTAGACAAATGGAGCAGAGCTCATGGCCTTTATAACAACGTAACAAAGACCAAAGAGATGATTGTAGACTATCTCAATGGCAACAGACCAGACAACACAAGAATTGCATTTGATAGACTTCATCGTAATTATTCAGCATTAACAATTTACAATTGTATGCTAATATCGATACAACTAATATTTAGATACAATGTTTTTAAATTGAAAAAATCATTACATAGTTAGTAGAAAATGTTTTGGCCATCTTTAGCTACGTTATAATGTGAGAAAATGTACATTTTTCTAAAGCAAACAAAATGTTGCATCAGATTCTTACATTCTTATGTGATAAAAAGTTCATACATAGTTTAGTGTATTAAAATGTTCTTTTTTTTTAAACATCTTTAAAACTGAGTCATAATGTAGTAACCTCAAAACAATAGAATGTTTAAATGGATCCGTAGCCCTTAGAATGTTAAATAGTTTGTAATATATTGTATAAACACAGTAAAAAGTATATTCTATTTGAAGTTTCATGTGCTTCACCTAATAAATATTGCCCAACATCACAGACAAACACCAGCGTTTGAAGTTCTGTGTTGTGGAACATCGAATTGGACAAAATTCTGGCAACTGACATCTTCATAAACCATAAAAGAAGTTGGTGGGATGTAAAACCAATAACATTATTATTATTATTATTATTATTATTATTATTATTATTATTATTATCATCATCATCTTCATCATCATCGTCCTCTGCACTTGTATTGTAAAGAGATCAGAGCCTTCCGAAAGGCTAAAACATCACCCGTATTCCGGATTACCAACAAATGATTTTGATCTAAGAAAAGTACAAGAGCTTGTATTGATAAACCAGCCCTAACTCTGTAATCTTCTTCGAAGCCTTCTCCTATTTACTTGTAATCGGCAATTTGTACAATTTAACCCAGTTTTATGGCCAGATGGTCAACATGGAGGATAACTAAGATTTTTCTTTTGTAAATTGATAGCCGTCAATACGGAATGAGACTTATAACACGCTATGTGTTGACTATCATGAAGATGAGTATGAAGACAAATTTTATAACTGTTAGGTTCTTCAGTCTGCTGAAACTAATTTTGGGTATTAAATGTATAAACTACATGAAAAAGAAAACATATGGTAACAGTCTTATACTTGGAAAAGAAGCAACTAAATTTTAAAATTTTCTTTTTCAAGTATGAGACTGTTACCATGTGTTTCTTTTTGAGGTAGTTTAGGCCTATAAATTTATTACTCAAAATTAGTTTTGGCAGACTAAAGAACTGAACAGTTATAAATTAACTGAGTCAAAACTGAAGAGAGATGACTTCAAATATTACATATTAAAACAAATGCAAACACCCAGACCCTCAGCTAGAGAAATTAATTACACATAGTTAAAATCCCCGACCTGACCAGGAATTCAAGGCCAGTACGCTGACCATTCACCCAAGGAGCTAGACAACACTGTAAACAACATTATGAATACTGTGTACAGTATTTCATTTTCTTGAACTTCATACAGGGAAAAAGAGAGGTGAACAATATCAATCAGTCTTATCAAACTAAGTGGAGGGACATTGTTATGAGGTAACTTGAATTTTCACAGGAATAAATTTTGAGCAAATATCAAATACTAGCAAACAAGGTACCAAAGATTGTTTAGAAAATGTTATTAATAAACAGACTTTTATAAAAACTGTATATTCACGGGAGGGGATTCATGGTGTGGGTTACTCCGTCACGTCCTGGTTCGAGAACCATGGGCAACAAGCTGAGTGTCCTAGTAAGTGGTTCTGAGTGTAGAAACACCAGTTACTATGGAATTTGAGTGTGCATCTCAAGCATTATCTGAGTAGATTTAGCTGTTGGAGGAATTAGAATGAGAATTGTGTATGTGTATTCACCATGCAAAGGTGCATATGAGGAGTTTGCAGGTTACCTCTACTGTTTTAATCTGCATTCAGGTGTTAGAATTTCAAAATTGATATGATTCTTATGTAAACCTAGTAAACTGTTTTCTAAATGAAATTTCCAATCTAATTTATTGTTCTTATTTGTTAACAAGTCCGTAATATTTGATTGAAACTTCTTTATTTTGGTATGTCCATTACTGTGTTTTAACTAGAGCAATTTGACTCCTTATTGTATCCCTTCTCTGACAGGTAAGATCCGCACTATGGTATGTGGTGGAAAGTCTGTGGGGAAATCAACATTTCTTCGTTTCCTGGTTAACAAATGCCTTACAAAGTACAAAGAAGTACTATATTTGGATTTTGATCCTGGTCAGTCTGAATTCACAGTTCCAGGATGTGTTTCAGCTACCCTTGTTAAAGAACCTCTTCTTGGACCAAATTACTTCCACCTTCAGCGTCCTTGCAGGTAATACAATCTATAACATAGTTCTCAGAAATAAAATTAACTCCATTTCTAGAGTGAAAATCTGATGTTCTTGCTGAGAGAGAGAGAGAGAGAAAGGATAGGTGTTCTTAGCTGAGGATTACCATCCAGGTACAGATCAGTTCACGTGAATGAATAATGCATTCAAAAGAAGAGAATGAGTAAAAAATAGTATGATGTCCTATTGGCTAAGAACAGTTCCTTTTAGAAAAGTGTGTGTAGAAAGATAGTACAAATGTTTGTGTACTATTGCTAATGTATCATCAACCCATGGGAATGTTCAATTTTTGAAGACTTGGTGTCTGATTTTCTGAATATATTCAGACTTAAATTTGAAATTGTTCCTGAAGTCCAAAATAATAATCTAATGATTACCCAGCTTGATAGAAAATTTTCTGAGATGGAGGAGATGGTGAATGTAAGTCTCATGGTCTCATAGTGACTGGCATATTTATTATATTAAGATACCTTAAAAATGCTGGAAAGTATGACAGAATCAACATATCTGCGACACATTTAACAAGCATAGTACAGAATCATTGTCTAATAAGCATAAACAGAAAAGATTAAACCATTTTTAGGCTATTTTTAAAGCTCCTTTCAAAAAATAACTAGCACAGTGTATAAATTTACTTCTAAATCTCAATTAACTGGCAATAGAACCAAAATGTACAGTCAATCACTTGAAACTGCGCTCCTGAAATCTCCTTAGAGTAGAAAAGGACCATTGTCTAGACCAAGCGATTCCAACTGAGGTGCTCTCACGGCCCCGGCGCTGTGCTGTAGCACCATTGTGGTGGTGGGGGAAGGAGGGGAAGTGGCAGAGGCAGAACCTCAGGTCGTCAAGTCAGCGTGCAGCTTACGAAAACAATATTATTTATGACAGTTCTGTCAACACATAAACACACAATTTATTCTGCACATACATTGCATTTGCCTTAATGTACATTTAGCGTCGATTGTTGACATCTAACAACTAATTTACCAATATTGGTTACAATCGATTTGGCAGTAGAAATTCTAAGTACAGCCTCTAAGTCAGCATCAGACAGAGAAGTCCTAGTTCTCCATTTATTAAAATTCAGAACTAAAAACATCTGTTCGTATGCATACGCTGTACCGAACATTGACGTAAATTTTAAGGCAAGTGCTTGAAGTCTAGGAAATTCTTGTGGATGAACACCTTTGTAAAAGGAAATTAAATCACCGCTGTAGTGGTAGTACCTGTCCTTTAGGATTGCGTCACTTCGTAGTTTTATCTGCTCTGTTAGGAAATACGATAGTAAATTTTCAAAACGCGCTGAAAATGGGGTCATCCGTATTTCAAGTTGAGGTGCCATATCATTCATTTTTTTGGTTCGGGTACTGAATTCAGAGTGCAAAGTCCGTAACAACGTCTGATAGTCTCCAATATTTTCATAAGTAGACAAATGTAATTATTTTAACATTTCCGGCTTCAAGCTGACTTTTCAATAACAAACTCTACATTTTGAAAGGCTTAATTCTAGCACACATGGTGCTAATCAATTTGTTTCTCCCTTGTAATGACATATTTAAATCATTCAAATAAGACGTTATGTCTACCAAGAAAGCGAGGTCAGCTACCCATTGTTTATTCGGCAAAGTTGGTGGTGGAGAACCTTTCATCTTCGTGAACAGAGCAATTTCTTCAATTATTGCAATGAAGATTGCTAGCACTTCCGCGCAACTTAACCAGCGCACAATACAATAAAAGGGAATGACTCTACATTCTGCCTCGAGATCTTTTAAAATTTCTTTGAACTGCCGATGGTTCAAACATTGCTTTCTGCAGAAATTTACACATTTTGACACAGTATCCATAACAGATTTAAAGTTGAGAAAGTTCTTTTGCGCATAATTGTTTTTGATGTAAAACACAATGTACCGATAATATTAGAGGTAACCCAGCATCGCGAACCTTCGTTTTGATGCGGGCTGTAAAACCTTGCCCACCCGACGACTACGCTGGTGATCCATCAGTAGTAACACTAGACAAATTTCCGAGTGATAAGCCCATATTGTTCATTACGTCTTCAACAGCTGCAAATATATCTGCGCCATGATAGTATCCTTGAGGGGAATGATGTCCAGTAGTTCCTCAGTTATAGCGAAATCTTTTTTAACACCCCTCACGAAAATAGATAGCTGTGCCGTGTCAGTATTGTCAGTAGTCTCATCGAGAGCAATCGAGTACTTCTGGAAAGTGCCACATTTCTTCCACAATTGCTCTTTCTATTCGGCACCAAGTTCCTGTACACGACGAGAGATCATGTGTTTTTTGACAAGCTTATCGCCTCAAAGTAGGCCACAGCACATGGACACAATACTTCCCAGCACTCTGTTAAACATTCCTTTAACAAATTCACCATCAGTAAAGGGTCGCTCATTTTTTGCAATTTTCAGAGCAACAATAGCCCATAACTTGCTTGAACTGCGCCCTTTAAAATGTTGGGTTCAAGTATGTGTAGGACAGGGATATAAAATAATTATCTTTGTGTTTTCTTAGCAGCACATCTAAGTCTAATTCTGCAATACAAATAATACATACAATACAGAGACGGTGCATTGACGTGTAACAAAATCACTTTGCCATGTCTTCTAGGCCATTCCGGACGTCTTTTGATCAATGTGTGATTTAAATTAATCATTTATTGGCGATAGCGTTGTGCAGTAACAAATAATACAAACCTAAAAACGAAAAAAAAATCCCCTAAATTGCATATAAAACAATTCCTAATGGGTATGTTATTACTTATCTCTGAAGAACTTGGCAATTCCGATTTTAACTTAGCATTTCGTTCAGTTCTTGCTGTGCCAGCAATGTCATCATAGGTTGAAACATTTTTATTGTGGTAGTGTAGTCGAATGGTTGAAGACTTTACACGTAAAATTACATGACAAATTAAACATTGAGCTTTCCCTGCGATATTGAGAACAAAATATGAATCTACCCATGAAGGATTAAACGACATTTTTAACGAAGGTGAAACCAACTGCTCCGCTATCTGTTCTATTGAACAGATTCCACTGAGAATGACACACACAGAGAAAGAATGAGAATGAATGTACTGTCTCTTACGCACACATGTACCGACCACTGCCTGGGGTAGGTGGGGAAGGAGGGGAACGGTGCTGCTGAGTGCAGCGCTGGTGTGCCGCAGCACTAAGTGATCGAGTTGGAAAGGCCTGGTCTAGACTATGTTGAAACTGGTAATGAAGCTGCAACCTGTAACATGTTGTGCACAAGTAGATAGAGCAATGTATCACACACATCCAGAGCTTCCAAAAGTATTCTAGTCGGCCATGATTACCCTAACATGTAACCAACCATTACGACAAAAATAATTTAAAGTTGTGTTGCTTCAGAATGAATTAAATGCGTATTACCAAGTTATTGTAACAATGTAGATCCTTTGTGTAGTAGGAATGCAATGTGTCGAAATACTGTTGTGGATTTACTACTACTAATTTTGAGGAATTCATCCACACATTCCATAATCTGTAATTTGGAATTTAGTAATCAATTTCCCTTTTAATTTGTGTGTTTTTGGAGTGGTGGGGATATATCCCCATATACGTATGCTCCTGTTTGATAGGTTATATTTTTTGTTTCACTTAATCATTGTCTGACTTGTAATGATATTTCTTTTACATATCAGTGTCCTTGGCTTTGTCTGTATTCAGATCAATTGATATAATTTATTGAGTTTAATTATATCCCTTGTTACTCGTACGGTCATTGATCATAATATCAGTATGTTTATGTGATTCAGTGTCCAAGATGATCGCAGGTTCAAACCCGCCTGAGGTAGTCAGGTTTTGAAAGGCGAGTCAAGTCCATTTGGTACTCCATTTTGTACAGTGTTGACATGTAAAAAATGTTTGATGATACATTTGGATTTTATCCGGTAAAATAATTAAAACTCAGCCAATAGATTCTCTACTTTCAGGTAGAATAAAGCAGAACGTCGAAGTTGACATGCCTAAATGGTGTCAAATCTAAATGACAGTTCTGAAAAGCTGAGATGTAACTTAGACTATGTGTGTGTGGTTTTTTTGTTGTTTTGTTTTTCTCACAGTCGACAATTCATGGGGTTGTAACTACCATCTGATTGTTTAGAAGCCATGCTTTTTATTTAACAGTGAGAATGTGAAAAATGTTCACCAGCCAATTATACACAATTGCATCATCAGTTTTCTACTCAAGCAAGCCAGGTATGGGTATTTACAAGCATCTTCCTGTTTGTCCTGGCCATCCGCTGTTGATGTTCTACTTTTTGCTGCCATGTTACATCTTGTTTGGCAAGGTATTTGAAAATTTTGTTTTCCCAAGCATCATGAGGCCTACCTCTGGGCCTCTTTCCTACAACATTCCTTTCATTGTATACTCTTTGGGGTCCTATTTTGAGCTATTCTTATTTGTCCATACCATCTTAATCTGCTTAATTCTAAGGTTTCCAACAGATTTTTGTCCAATCCAAGTTGTTGCTGAATATGCTCACTCATTCCTTATTTTGTCTCTCCACGTCTTTTGGAGACTAGAACGAAGAAACTTAATTTCAGTGGCCTGTAGGTGAATTTTTGCAGGTTCAAAGTTGGTGTTTCCAGTGTGTACATTAGAATTGGTACAAGACATGTTTACAGTTTTGAAGCTTGGGGAAATGAGTTATCCCAAAGTAGTTGATAAACTTGGTAGAATTTTGATGCAGCTTGATCCTATTTCTTGGTTTATGCCAAAAGAAACAAACCTCCCTAAGTATTTGAAGTTATTAAGAGCTACTTCTTCATTTAGGATTTACAGGACAACTACTTCAGGACTTCAGCTCATCTCCAAACCAACTGTTTTAAGTTCGGCTGGTGACCAGTCCCATTCTTTGATTCTTCCTGTCAAAGATCTAGTTCAGCTTGAACTTCCACTTCTGTCTTTCCCCATAGCATAACATCAGCAGCAAATACAAGCACTCCTGTTGTCTGATCCTTCCTTTTCGCTACTTTTGTAACCTCATCCATTATAATAAAGAAGAGAACTGATGTTAGACAACTTCCTTATTGGACTCCACTCTAAGTTTCAAAACAGCTTGACCTGCCTTCTTGAATTTGCGCAAAGCTCTTTGTTTCTCATGTACTTGTTTAACTTGAGCTGTAATCTCTTCTGGCACTTCTTTATGTCTCAGACATTCTTATACAGTAAAATACCAATATAACAAAATTTATGGGGACCTTAGAAATAAATTTGTTATAGTGAAATTTTGTTATACTGAAATATGCCAATTCTTAAGCACTTGCCCATTGCCAAACCTGTTGAAGAATCTACATTATTTTGACATGAATTTACACATAAAAAACCTTAATACTGTATTTATTAAATGAGAAGAAAATTAGGATACATATACTTATTTACATGAAGTAATGATATAAAGTACAGGTACTAGCAAGAAGTTTTCAGCATCTCAAATTTTAGCCTGTATCAGTACATTATCTCCTCAACTTTATTTTTTGAAAAACGTCTGTGATTTTCTTCAGAACACTCCCAGACACAAATGAATATTTAAGGTAGTCAGCAACCACTGCACTTGAATTTAACACAGATTCTGGCACTTCACTTCTTGACAGAAGAAAATCCTGAAGACTACATGCCATGTTTGTTGCCTGCACAAGAGTCAAACTCTGTTGAAACTCTGTTGAACACACTCTCTGTGGCAATGTTAGATAGCATACGCCGGACCACACGAGCTCGGTAATGCCGCTTCATCGCGTCTCCTGATCCAGTGGCTGCAGAACTGAGGTAGTATTTGGAGGCAAAAATAAAACTTTCACATGCTCCAAATGGCGAGGTACACAATTGTGAGAGGAGCAATTTCTAGGATGAGAAGAATTCTCCTCTTTTTGCCTTCATCCGACATTTCAGGCACAACAGCCACTCTTTGAGGATCTCTAATGTCATCCATGCTTTTTTGTTGTGCCTATATTTACAGGGAAGATGATGTACTCCCTTGAAGCACCTTGGCTTCCCAAACTTCCCAATTATGAGAGGCTTCAGTTTATCCATCCCGGTGGAGTTGGTGCACAAAAGAGCCGTTATCCGTCCTTTTAAGCTTTTGTCCCCAAAACACTTATTTCCCTTGAATTCAAGGGTTTTATTCGGCATTAATTTGTAGAATAATGCAGTCTCATCTGCATTATAAATATCCACCGGCAAATATTCCTTCAAGGCACCGGATAGCGTCTCCATCCGCCATGAAGATACAACTTCCTTTGGGACACCGTTTTCTTCACCATTTGCAACCTTGTGGGAAATGCCATATCTTTCCCGGAACCTATAAAGCCAACCAGTACTCCCCATAAATTCCAGAAATCCAAGCAAACGTGCAAAGGATCGTGCACGCTCGCATAACATGGGGCTATTGACAGGAATGTTTCTGGTCCGCATTTCGACAAACCACATATGTCTTGATTGATAAATTTCATTTTGTTCCGTATTGATAGTCACCAAATGTCATAAAAGAAAGAAACGTTCCACCTAATCAATACTTATTTATTATAACATGTAAAATAGGACCGGTTTCGACCTCTTACAAAGTCATCTTCAGCTGTATTAGAATCTTATATTATTTGCATCTTTGTATTATGCCTCACTATTTAAGAACTGTATAACAGATTCTGAATTTGACAACATTATGGTGGTTATGCTTATGTTTTGCTAAGAATTTCTAATTTTACAGCTTAGCTACAAATTATATAAACAAATTAAAATGCTCTTAATACATAATAAAATGACACAATATATACATATGTCCAATTATTGACAAGAATAATTGAATGAGTTCGTCTTCTATCTTTATGCATAATGAGTATGTTGGACTAGTTTTGTGATAGTTACAATAGGAGGTTGCCTTGTCAGTTAAAAGGAGTTCCATTAACATATAAATGCTTAGTCATGTGTAAGATAAGCTTAATTGTCACTTATAAGGTGGTTAATATTGCATTCGTATTAACAGTAATTACGTTAGCTAATACGAAATTATGTGTTGATTGTCCATTAAAATAATGAATTACATAAGCACAATGAAGCATTAGCAGACATAGTAAAATGTGTTTGGATGCACTGTTGACAGTCTAAAGCAACAGGTAACAGTATGTTCTTGTGTTGTTTCATTGTGCTTATGTAATTCATTATTTTAATGGACAATCAACACATAATTTCGTATTAGCTAACGTAATTACTGTTAATACGAATGCAATATTAACCACCTTATAAGTGACAATTAAGCTTATCTTACACATGACTAAGCATTTATATGTTAATGGAACTCCTTTTAACTGACAAGGCAACCGCCTATTGTAACTATCACAAAACTAGTCCAACATACTCATTATGCATAAAGATTAAGATAGAAGACGAACTCATTCAATTATTCTTGTCAATAATTGGACATATGTATATATAGTGTCATTTTATTATGTATTAAGAGCATTTTAATTTGTTTATATAATTTGTAGCTAAGCTGTAAAATTAGAAATTCTTAGCAAAACATAAGCATAACCACCATAATGTTGTCAAATTCAGAATCTGTTATAAAGTTCTTAAATAGTGAGGCATAACACAAAGATGCAAATAATATAAGATTCTAATACAGCTGAAGATGACTTTGTAAGAGGTCGAAACCGGTCCTATTATACATGTTATAATAAATAAGTATTGATCCGGTGGAATTTTTTTTTCTTTTATGACAAACCACATATGAACGGCTTTGTCCACCTCCTCATAGTCTGCTGTCCTCATCTTCTTTCGTTGTGGGCCAAGGGCATCAGCATCAATATTCTGCTCTATCTTACTTTTCTGTTTTAGAAAAGTAAATAGTGTTGAAGGACTAATGCCTTACTTCTTCGCTATTTCTCCTTTTGATATACTAACAATTTGTTGGTTGTTTTGATCCACCTTTTCAATACAAATTACAGTTTGTGTTGCTAAGTTGTAATGTTACAACACTAATTTACCGGGACATGTTTCGCTTTTATTCACAAGCATCATCAGCCTATACAATTGCCTCAAGGTTTGTCATATTTGGATTGTTGTTACAAATTTCATTGCATTGAATGTAAATCTAATTTCAGTGATAACAATATTTAAAATATAAGAATAATATACACATTAAAAATTATGACAATATGATTTGCAATGTTAAAATGGAGTAAATCTTAATTCTAAAACACATTGACGTCCAAAACACAGTTTTTACAATTTGAAAATTTGGCTAAAAATTTTTTGCAACGTTAAAATAAAATTGATTCAACTATAATTTGGCATTAAAATTTGAGTCATAAATATAAATATTGGATATTAATATATAGGAGCCATAGTTTCTGAAGTGCGTTGGTTTCTAGAATACAGTAACATTTCAGTATTGAGAATTTTAGTTAAGAATTGTGCTCTCTAAATAATGTTATTTAAAAAGACTGTAATTTTGCATCATGCGTGATTAGAGTCATGATGATAATCTAGAATTGAAGTCTTGGGTTCGTTGGAAAATGAAATGAACATACTCAACAAAGGAACTAAGTTCAATTGGCCTAACCCGTACAAAATGGAAGAATTAACTATCACAATAGCGGAATCTGAAGCAAATATAGGGAAACTGCTGGCAGAAGTACAAAATGACATTAAATATGAAGTAAAAAAGAAACTCCCAAGTTTAGTAAAAGAAATGAAAACTAATTCCGACCAGACATTCCTAAAACATATAAAAGATTTAAAGACAAAAATATAAGATAATAACATTATCGTGACTAAGGCAGATAAAGGCGAAACAATAGTCCTAGTAAATAAAAGTGACTACATCTAAAAAACAGAACAATTCTTTTCTAATGAATCTTACACTATAGTAAATAAAGACCCGGTCTCTAGAATTCAAAGGAATCTAAAAACAATCCTTAAAAATTCAATTTGTTTATTTAACAAGCAAGAACAACAACAAATGGTCAACATGTACCCAACATTACCCAAGGCAAAGGCACTACCTAAGGTACACAAAAACAGTACACCCATTCGACCAATTATAAACAGCAGAAATAGCCCAATATATAAAATATCAAAATTTATAGATCAGTTCCTCAAAAAGCATTATAAGTTCCAGAGTAACTCCTCAATTAAAAACTCAGTTGAATTTTGCGAAAGATTTAAAAACTTCAACTTACAACCCCACCCTAGAATGAGCTCGTTTGACATTTCCAATATGTATTCAAATATCCCCATTAATGAAACGATCAAAATTATTAACTCAAACCTTTCCAAATATAGCAATTAAGTAAGCTAGAAGTAGATGAATTTATTAAACTACTTAAATTCGTATTAAATAGCAACTATTTCACCTTTAACAATAAAATTTACCACCAATTAAGTTTAGCCATGGGTGACCCCAGCTCAGGAATATTAGCAGATATTTATATGGATAACATAGAACATAGCATAATTAAACCAAACATAGAAGGAATCTGTCATTGGCTGAGATTTGTTGACGATACGTTTGTAATAACAGACAACCAAAAAAATAACAGCGAAAAAATCCTTGAATTTTTAAACAACATCGATAGATACGTAAAATTTACCAAAGAAGACGAAAATAACAACTCATTGAATTATCTAGATGTTACTGTAACACGCTTAAAATCCAAATTTGATTATCAGATATACAGAAAACCAACACACACGCCAATAACAATAAGAAATGACTCACTCCACCCCAAATCCCACAATCAAGCAACCTTTTTCGGTACGGTCTACAGAGCCTACAAAATACCCTTATCACCCGCGAATTTTACAAAAGAAATAAATTTTATAAAAGAACTAGCACTAGCCAATGGATATAAAGCAGACATATTTAATCGAATCATCATCAAAGTAAAGCTCAAAATAGCCACAAACCTCGCACTGGAAAAGACTAAACAATCCAAATACGCAACCTTCACTTACACCAGTTCAAAGATTCACCAGATAGCAAACCCACTCGAAAAACGGGATATGCAAATAGCCTTTAAAACATATAACACTAACAAAAACTTATTTTTTAACCATAACACAGTAAATGCCTACAATAACAAATTTCAAGGCTCCGGAATATACAGACTAACATGCGCACAGTGTAAATCTTCATATGTTGGCCAAACTGGACGCAGTTTCCTAACCAGATACATGGAACACTTTGCTAACGCCTTAAAACACAATAAATACTCCTCAATGAGTAATCATATGAAAGAAACCGGCCATCATTACACCTCAATAGACAAAGACCTTACAATAATCAAAAGAATCGAAAAGGGGAAGCTAATGACAGAGTTCGAAAAAATATATATTTGTTTGGATCAATACTTTAATAAGGAAAAAAACTTGAATGACACGGTCGAAATAAAAAGTCAGTTAATAGAGCAGTTGCCAACATTATTACGAAATCTCAAATCAGATAAAAGCAAATTCTTTAAAATATTCAATCTAAATACACTCACAACTGAAACCATTTCGGCAACGCGAAAAAGTCCCCCTCCACATAACACACCAAAGCTTAACGCCCCGCCTGCAGGATCCTCCTCTACCCCCACCTCGACAACAGATAAGAATTCCCTACCACATAACACGTCAATAGCAAACGCCCCGCCCAACATCTCTTCCCCTCAACCCCCTACCCGCCCTTCACAACAGCTCTTTCATACGTACAACACAAGGAGTAGAACCACAACAGACAATAGTCACAGTAACGCAATAAGGTCCACAAGATTCTGTAGCAGCAAACAAAGGGGTAAGTGATAATGCAACATCAACACTCACATTACAAACACAACACACACACAATATTACTTAAGTTCATTTTCATTTGTTCCAGATGCTTCTTCCATTCTATAAATCGAAAGAAACATAATCAGATACTCAAAATTTGGATTGAAGCCCCTTTTAACCGTAACTTACATCAAAACAATCAACTTCCAACGGAGAGTCTGGTCGCTACAAACAAGAATTAAATATGTCAATACTTCCTCTGATCAAATTGCCAAACTGCAGCAGCAAGCCTCATCAAATCTAGAAGCCATTTTCCAACGAACCCAAGACTTCAATTCTAGATTATCATCATGACTCTAATCACGCCTGATGCAAAATTACAGTCTTTTTAAATAATATTATTTAGAGAGCACAATTCTTAACTAAAATTCTCAATACTGAAATGTTACTGTATTCTAGAAACCAACGCACTTCAGAAACTATGGCTCCTATATATTAATATCCAATATTTATATTTATGACTCAAATTTTAATGCCAAATTATAGTTGAATCAATTTTATTTTAACATTGCAAACAATTTTTAGCCAAATTTTCAAATTGTAAAAACTGTGTTTTTGACGTCAATGTGTTTTAGAATTAAGATTTACTCCATTTTAACATTGCAAATCATATTGTCATAATTTTTAATGCGTATATTATTCTTATATTTTAAATATTGTTATCACTGAAATTAGATTTACATTCAATGCAATGAAATTTGTAACAACAATCCAAATATGACAAACCTTGAGGCAATTGTATAGGCTGATGATGCTTGTGAATAAAAGCGAAACATGTCCCGGTAAATTAGTGTTGTAACATTACAACTTAGCAACACAAACTGTAATTGGTATTGAAACGGTGGATCAAAACAACCAACAGATTGTTAGTATATCATAGCATAGTTCAATACGGGTCTAATAATGAGATTAGTTACATGTAATGTGATAGCCAGCCAGGCAAAAACTAAGACAAACAGGTATATTAACCTCAAGGTTAAAGTCAGTAAGATTGCTAAAGATATGTGGTTTTTGAAAGAATGTTTAAGGTGCGGTGTAATACCGAAATTCTTAAGGTCTACCCAAAGAAAGAACATATCAAGTTCAAAATCTCTTGACACCCAATACAGAGTAAACAAAATATGGCTAAAAACGAATTAAAGTTACTGTACAGAAAAAAAATCGCTACTAAACTTACAGCTCTACAAAGCACACTTAAGTATATCCCATTTTACATCGCCTTTAGACTGGATCTCCATTCAACGACATACTATTGAAAAATTCTCCAACATCTTAGACAGAAAGCAAAAACTCTAGAAAACAAACTAAAACACCTAATAGAAGATCAAAAAAAGTTAACCGTTAATGGAAAAAATGATTCAATTCCTTTAAAGATAAACAACCCCGCGACAATTAATTTATCAGACACCAATTTTTCTGAAAATGAAATGAACATACTCAACAAAGGAACTAAGTTCAATTGGCCTAACCCGTACAAAACGGAAGAATTAACTATCACAATAGTGGAATCTGAAGCAAATATAGGGAAACTGCCGGCAGAAATACAAAATGACATTAAATATGAGGTAAAAAAGAAACTCCCAAGTTTAGTAAAAGAAATGAAAACTAATTCCGACCAGACATTCCTAAAACATATAAAAGATTTAAAGACAAAAATAAAAGACAACGACATTATCGTGACTAAGGCAGATAAAGGCGAAACAATAGTCCTAGTAAATAAAAGCGAGTACATTAAAAAAAAATGAATTCTTTCCTAATGAATCTTACACTATAGTAAATAAAGACCCGGTCTCTAGAATTCAAAGGAATCTAAAAACAATCCTTAAAAATTCAATTTGTTTATTTAACGAGCAAGAACAACAAAAAATGGTCAACATGAACCCAACATTACCCAAGGCAAAGGCACTACCTAAGGTACACAAAAACAATACACCCATTCGACCAATTATAAACAGCAGAAATAGCCCAACGTATAAAATATCAAAATTTATAGATCCGTTTCTCAAAAAGCATTATAAGTTCCAGAGTAACTCCTCAATTAAAAACTCAATTGAATTTTGCGAAATATTAAAAAACTTCAACATACAACCCCACCCTAGAATGAGCTCGTTTGACATTTCCAATATGTATTCAAATATCCCCATTAATGAAACGATCGAAATTATTAACTCAAACCTTTCCAAATGTAGCAACTTAAGTAACCTAGAAGTAGATGAATTTATTACACTACTTAAATTCGTATTAAATAACAACTATCTCACCTTTAACAATAAAATTTACCACCAATTAAGTTTAGCCATGGGTGACCCCAGCTCAGGAATATTAGCAGATATTTATATGGATAACATAGAACATAGCATAATTAAACCAAACATAGAAGGAATCTGTCGTTGGCTGAGATTTGTTGACGATACGTTTGTAATAACAGACAACCAAAAAAATAACAGCGAAAAAATCCTTGAATTTTTAAACAACATCGATAGATACGTAAAATTTACCAAAGAAGAAGAAAATAACAACTCATTGAATTATCTAGATGTTACTGTAACACGCTTAAAATCCAAATTTGATTATCAGATATACAGAAAACCAACACACACGCCAATAACAATAAGAAATGACTCACTCCACCCCAAATCCCACAATCAAGCAACCTTTTTCAGTACGGCCTACAGAGCCTACGAAATACCCTTATCACCCACGAATTTTACAAAAGAAATAAATTTTATAAAAGAACTAGCACTAGCCAATGGATATAAAGCAGACATATTTAATCGAATCATCAACACAGTAAAGCTCAAAATAGCCACAAACCTCGCACCGGAAAAGACTAAAAAATCCAAATACGCAACCTTCACTTACACCAGTTCAAAGATTCACCAGATAGCAAACCCACTCAAAAAACGGGATATGCAAATAGCCTTTAAAACATATAACACTAACAAAAACTTATTTTTTAACCATAACACAGTAAATGCCTAAAATAACAAATTTCAAGGCTCCAGAATATACAGACTAACATGCGCACAGTGTAAATCTTCATATGTTGGCCAAACTGGACGCAGTTTTCTAACCAGATACATGGAACACTTTGCTAACGCCTTAAAACACAATAAATACTCCTCAATGAGTAATCATATGAAAGAAACCGGCCATCATTACACCTCAATAGACAAAGACCTTACAATAATCAAAAGAATCGAAAAGGGGAAGCTAATGACAGAGTTCGAAAAAATATATATTTGTTTGGATCAATACTTTAATAAAGGAAAAAACTTGAATGACGCGGTCGAAATAAAAAGTCCGTTAATAGAGCAGTTGCCAACATTATTACGAAATCTCAAATCAGATAAAAGCAAATTCTTTAAAATTATTCAATCTAAATGCAATCACAACTGAAACCATTTCGGCAACGCATTAAAGTCCCCCTCCTCATAACACACCAAAGCTTAACGCCCCGCCTGCAGGATCCTCCTCTACCCCCACCTCGACAACAGATAAGAATTCCCTACCACATAACACGTCAATAGCAAACGCCCCGCCCAACATCTCTTCCCCTCAACCCCCTACCCGCCCTTCACAACAGCTCTTTCATACGTACGACACAAGGAGTAGAACCACAACAGACAATAGTCACAGTAACACAATAAGGTCCACAAGATTCTGTAGCAGCAGACAAAGGGGTAAGTGATAATGCAACATCAACACTCACATTACAAACACAATACACACACACAATATTACTTAAGTTCATTTTCATTTGTTCCAGATGTTTCTTCCATTCTATAAATCGAAAGAAACATAATCAGATACTCAAAATTTGGATTGAAGCCCCTTTTAACCGTAACTTACATCAAAACAATCAACTTCCAACGGAGAGTCTGGTCGCTACAAACAAGAATTAAATATGTCAATACTTCCTCTGATCAAATTGCCAAACTGCAGCAGCAAGCCTCATCAAATCTAGAAGCCATTTTCCAACGAACCCAAGACTTCAATTCTAGATTATCATCATGACTCTAATTATGCATGATGCAAAATTACAGTCTTTTTAAATAACATTATTTAGAGAGCACAATTCTTAACTAAAATTCTCAATACTGAAATGTTACTGTATTCTAGAAACCAATGCACTTCAGAAACTATGGCTCCTATATATTAATATCCAATATTTATATTTATGACTCAAATTTTAATGCCATATTATAGTAGAATCAATTTTATTTTAACATTGCAAACAATTTTTAGCCAAATTTTCAAATTGTAAAAAACTGTGTTTTGGACGTCAATGTGTTTTAGAATTAAGATTTACTCCATTTTAACATTGCAAATCATATTGTCATAATTTTTAATGTGTATATTATTCTTATATTTTAAATATTGTTATCACTGAAATTAGATTTACATTCAATGCAATGAAATTTGTAACAACAATCCAAATATGACAAACCTTGAGGCAATTGTATAGGCTGATGATGCTTGTGAATAAAAGCGAAACATGTCCCGGTAAATTAGTGTTGTAACATTACAACTTGGCAACACAAACTGTAATTGGTATTGAAAAGGTGGATCAAAACAACCAACAGATTGTTAGTATATCATAGCATAGTTCAATACGGGTCTAATAATGAGATTAGTTACATGTAATAATATTTCTCCTTTTCTCCCACCTTTCTGTACTTCCCAAAGTATTTCACATTTTTCTTTTAAAGAAAACTGATTTAGCTTTTTTTAATCCTTTTTGGCGAAAGAGTTAGGCCTTACTGGCACACTAATACACAAGTTGCTTCACGAACGAAAGATAAACAACGAATGCCTCGTGAGATGTGAATAAACAGAATACAGTACTGAAGGTAGTGATGTAAAACCGTAACGTTCATTGGTTGGTTGTAAATGTGGCGTTCCTACCCAGCCAATAGTGTTACTTCTTACGTATTGGTTACTTTGAAATCAATATCCAGCTCAACCAATTGCGTACATGTATGGAAAGTGGCTACCTGAACCATATCATGTAAACGCGAATATTGCAATCCAATCTGCTCACCTCAGTATTTGAAGATACCGGTATTGTTATTAATAGAAAATTGGCTTTAATTTGCTTTTTGTGTATAAGAAATTAATCCTACATACAGTAGAACCTTGATAATTCAAAATCCATTATTTCAAAATCTCACCTAATTAGATGATCTCGTTCGTGGAAACATAAGGTACAGTTTTGCATGTTATTTCAGTTGTTTAATTCGAAATATGGGTAATTCATAATTCGAAGAACAATGTTGGCCCCATTACTGAAATTCAGACTTTTTAATTCAAATTTCTTTAAAAAAATAGTATTTTACAGAATAACTTAAATTCAAAATTTATCCGCATCATGATAGAACGAGGCTTCCTGAACGTACAGGGTAGCTTTCTGCATTTTCACTCACTTCGGTGTGTCTACAGTGTGCTTCATATTTGCTAGGGTCGAGTGAAATCGTAATTCTTCTGTATTCAGCGTTTTAAGGAACGCCACAATATAACGTAGCAGGCAGTGTGCGGAGAAGGAGAATCCGTGAACACTGGCCATCCCGACAGTTGGCGAGGTGGTGGTGCTGGTGAATGTTTTAAGAAGATGTACACATGACTCATATAATCAATTCATACGCACCGAATGATATTATCAATGCCGATGAAACTGCAATTTTTCTTTTAATGCCGAGCCCAAACAGATTTATGGTTTTAAAGGAGAGAACTGCCAGCCGGTTGGAGTCATTGCACTGTGTTGCAATGTACGCTGAAGCGAGACTTCATCCTCTCGTCATAGGAAACTTCGATAAGCTACGATGTTGTAATGGCGTCGGGCACTTTCTGTGCAAGTACAGGGCATACAAAATGCATTCAATACATTAATCCAATGCACACGAGAGCCAGCATAGATTTCTCCTCGTCTTTGAATTTTTTAATTTTTTATTTTTATTTTTTTATTTTAGTGAGGTTATGTTTGACAGTGAGTTATCCAAGTGCATTATCTGATTAGTGGAAATGCACCTTGTTGGATACATTTTGGAAATAGTTTTTTCCATGACACTTTAAAGGTTTAAACTGTAAATCAAGGTTAATTGCATGCAGTAATGGGTCTTAGAATATTTTGTGATGCAACAAGTGTTGGCATTTCTGAATTAAGAGTTGACAGTTAATTCGAAATCCGATTTTTGCGTCCCAATGACTTCAAATTAACGAGGCTTTACTGTAATAACGTTCAATACCGGTACACCACAACTGATTAAGATAGTCTTCATGTGCTGTTGGGTAGGCAACCTGCTCATCAGAATTGTGATGTGTTTGCTTACTTTCCCCCTGTTTCATAATCGGGTAGTTTCTCCTGTGTGTTCAGAGTGTGCCGTCTGGTATTAGCCGTACAGAAATATGTTGTGCGATATACCTGGCGATTAAAACAGGATGATTTTAAATTATATTTTGAAGAAAAAGGCTACGTTTTAATTTGTTATACTGAAAGTTCAAAATTGGTTGCAATGAAATATTTGAACACACACTAAATAGGGAAAAGGGAAGGGGCCTAATTTCGATATTCTGAATATTTCGTTAAACTGGCATTTGTTACAATGTCAATTTACTGTATGTGCTTACATGATATGTGATCATATGCCTTTTTCAGTATCCAAGAATACAACTATAACTGTTCTGTTCTTATCCCAATATTTTTTTTGTCAAAAAAATTAGCTCTAGGATTGATCTTTCCAGTCTAAGTCCATGTTGTTCTTCCTCAAGTTTAGATTCACTGGGCTGAGTGGCTCAGACGGTTAAGGCGCTGGCCTTCTAACACTAACTTGGCAGGTTCGATCCTGGCTCAGTCCGGTGGTATTTGAAGGTGCTCAAATACGACAGCCCCATGTCGGTAGATTTACTGGCACATAAAAGAACTCCTGCGGGACCAAATTCCGGCACCTCGGCGTCTCCGAAGACCTTAAAAAGTAGCTAGTGGGACGTAAAGCAAATATCATTATTATTATTATTATTATTATTATTATTATTATTATTATTATTATTATTATTTATTAAGTTTAGATTCAACAAATTTTCTGATTTTTTTTTTCCCCCCCCCCAGGATGTACTTGGATCATTTTTAACCCATGCAATAGAATAGTTATCCCTCTATAATTAGTATTTAGTACACTTCGTTTGGTCACATTTCTTAAATAGTGGAATGATCACGCCTTGCCTCCAGCCACTGGGGATTTCATTTTCTTCCCAAAATTGTATTTAGTACTCTGTTTAGCCATTGGTATTCCAGGTTCTCGTAGTGCTTTGATGATATTCATACTTATATCTATCAGTCCAGCAAACTTGTTTTTTTATTTTACATATTACTGTCTCTACAGAAGGGTCCAGAAAAATGTAGACATTCTTTGATAGTTAATATCTTTGGAACAAAATTACATATTGTTGCAATTCTTGTCTGGTATCATAGTCTATTGTTTTCTCAACAGATGATGAAGGCCACGTTAATGGCGCGATAATCTTGGCACACGTTTTCCAGCAGATGACAATGCAGTGATGAATGAAGTAAGATTGTTGTTTGAGCAACATTAGGCCATATTGAAGTGGTACTAGAAGTACGAAAACATGATTGAGGTACAACGACAATGGCGGAATGTGTATGGAACTCGGCCATACAACAATTAATCGTATTCGGGATAAATGTGAAGCTGATGGTACTGTCCAGGATGTGCATAAGAAAAATGCTGGCCGACAAAAAACATCAACAAGTCCAGCTTCCAGCGGTGCTGTGTTGCAGCATTTTACTAGGTCACCTCAAAAATCTGTGAATCAGGGTGCACGTGAAAGCGGGGTAAGCCGATTAACCGCATGACTAATTCTGAAGGCTGCAAAGTGGAAAGTGTACATTCAAAGGTCGCTGCACGCTATGAACGAGGACGACCTGGATTGAACGATAGAGTACTGCGAGTGGTTTGAAGGCATGCTTCATGAGGATGAACGGTTTGCAGGAATGGTTATTTGGTCTGACAAGGCGCAATTCAAACTGAACGGTACTGTAAACCGCCACAACTGCGTGTACCGGCCTCCTGAAAATCCTCACATTCATGTGGACAAACATGTTAATCTACCCGGTGTTAATGTGTGGTGTGGTCTGTTCATCGTGCAGTTTGGTTGGCCCATTCTTCTTTGAAGGTACCGTAATTGGTGAGGTTTATCTTCATATGCTGCAAACATCGATTTTACCTGCCATCCAAGAGGTGTTAGGAAATGAAAGATTGTACCTACAACAAGATGGCGCTCCGCCTCACAACCACAGAGATGTCAGATCCTTCTTGGATGAAAATTTACTTGGACGATGGATAGGTCGAAGAGGAGCTGTTGAGTACCCATCACAGTCTCTGGACTTTACACCTCTTGACTTCCACCTATGAGGGACCTCCTCTCTTCATACTTGCGTTCCCTCATGTAATTTTAAAAAATGTGTGTGCTGAATATCCAGCTCACACAACTAGCTTTCACTGATTTCAATATGTCACGCACAGCAACGTAAACCTCAATAAGGAAGTCTAATATAAAAAAGCCTGTGTTTTATAATTGATATAGACTGAGTAAGAGCTATATATCTGTAAACAGGTTATTAAACCTCTTATTTTAATGAACACGATGTCCCCGCATATTTGCGGCCCAACAATGCACCTTGAATAACCGTTGGGCATGGTACTGGCATTTAACATTGGATATCTGAGCCTGACACCAGTATGTCAATGATTCTCCATAAACCCTAAGAATTGTATCCAATTTCAACCTCAGCAAACGGAACTTTTGTAATATGTGGTAATCATGGGGCCAGTGTAAAACCCTTCAACCCCATAACTGTACCATATGTATATATCTTAATATTTAGTGGCAGTCACTAACATATTTTTCAGCAGTGATATAGACTGAGTATAAGCTATGTGTCCATGAACTGGTTGATGAACCTCTTATTCTAAGGAACACGACACCCCCGTAATATTTTCAGCACAACAGTGCACTTCAAACATCTCATAAACCGTTGGACATAATAGTGTCATTTAACACAGATAACTTGACATCTGAATATCAGTGATTCTTAATTAACTTTTAGAACTGTATATATATCTTAACATTAAGTAATTTTAGAATAGTGGTATCATGTTTTTTTAATGGCATTCTTGTTTACTTTTAATTTTAGTAGTATTTATTCTGTAGTCACTATAAAGTAGGTTCTCTAGCAGCTGAAGATGACCTATTTACGGGTCGAAACCGGTACTGTTTTTATGTAAATAATTTTGACACTATGTAAAATAAAGTATTGATTAGGTGGAGAACTCATCCTTCATACTTGTACTGACAGCTGTAGTTTGGTCAGCAGTTCAGCGGCATAGACGTTGTTTGGCTGCTAATGGGAGTCACTTTGAACATATAAAATAACCTTCCCTCCATGCAAGAATTGTAATGGTATGTCATTTTGTTCCATTAATATTGACTATCAAAGAGTGTCTACATTTTTCTGGACCCCTCTGTACTTCCAGCGAGATCAGACTTTCTGCATTAGTGGTTATAGGGTCTGGAGGGTCGTCTTGTGGGTGATCATTTGTATTACAGTTCAGTGAGTGATTGGAATATCTACTGAACTCCTGTAATATTTAATTTTCTTTTCTAGTTATCTCTCCCTTTGGAAGCTTTATTGTGTTGATGATATTATTACCATTTATTTTGTTCTTAACAATGCTATGCAGGAGTTTCTTGTGTATGTTTTGCCATATTCTGTTTGCAAGGTTCCTTTGCATTTCCATTTTTCATTGTCAATCATTCTTTTTTTGGCTATTGGCTTTACGTCGCACCGACACAGATACGTCTTACGGCGATGATGGGACAGGAAAGGGCTAGGACTGGGAAGGAAGCGGCCATGGCCTTAATTAAGGTGCAGGGGTTCGAGCCCACTATCTCCCGAATACTGGATACTGGCCGCACTTAAGTGACTGCAGCTATCGAGCTCGGTAACCATTCTTTTGACTTGTAATCTAATTCATCTCTAAGTACCTATTTGAAGTTATTAATGATATCTACTACTTCATTTTGCACTTGCAGTTGAACTGCTTCAGAATTTGGACTCAATCTTCTTGCACCATTTCTGGCTTTGACAGCAGCTTTTACATCCCTATTCCAGTATGCTGTTTCTTTGGCTTTCTTTTCTTTGTTTCTTATTTGGCTCTGTCATCCACATACTCTCTCTGCTGTCATCATCAATGCCCACCTCAGGTTGTCAGATTCCTCATTTGCATATCACAGATCTTCTTTTGTAATATCTTCCAAATATTCTCTTGAAACATTCCATTAGCCTTTGTTCTTTTGTTGTGGACTTTAGGAGGTCTTCTCTGTGATGTCTAACAGCCTGTGGTCTCCATCCAGATTTTCACTAGAAATTACTTTGACATCTCTTACCACCTTCCAGATATCTTTGTTGTTGAATATGTAATCAATCACATTTCCATATTTATCATCTCCGCTATATATTGTGATCCTGTTTGAGTCCCTTTTCTTGAACCTAGTTTTCCTCACTATGATATTGTTTCTCATGTATAGATCTAGAAGATATTCACCCCATGTCGTCCATTTCCCCATTCCATGAGGACCCAGCAAGGATTCATAGCTCAGTCTCTCTGATCTAACCTAAGTGTTAAAATCTCCCAGTACTATAAAATTTGCACAGTCCACACTATAATTTGTAATAAACATACATCGAATATTTAAACATATGAGCTGAAATAGAAGAATATGTTAATAGTAGAACAACTGTACATGTTTTAGCCTATTTCTGGTGAAACACGTTGTTTGAAGCACACTCTATCTTCTGGTACGGACATGAACAAGTCATTACTTTCATTGATCTGTCTCAGTCTTATCCTTAGCTTCGACAATATGAAAATGAATGAGGTTCAAGCGACACTAATACGGCTATTCATTATGTAGCCAATCCCTGTAATGAATTATATGAAAGTGTTAGTTGTTGGGTATCTCCTGCCTGTCATGAGAGGCGACTAAAAGCAGTGACCTTAGCAGCCAGTATTTTGGGACATGGTATTAGAAAATTGGATTGCCTTTTGGGCCAGAGGACAGGAATACATCCATACCTATTTCTCTGTCTGTTAAAAATATGACTGAAGTGTCTTTTGGTCTTTGGTCCTCTCTTGAGGGTTGAACTGATTCTAAATTCATGTGTTGCTTGGGGTAAGGGCTCTTACTTGAGAATACACCTGAGTGCTCAGATGGTGTCCACAACCCATTTGGTGGAAGCACCTTGTACCTGAACAGTGGAATCTGACTGACTACATAGGTCCCAGGACAACCGAATGCAAGAGTTGGAACTGTTCTATACAGTAGAAGTCCGTTATAACGAGAATTCTTAATGGCAAAAAATGTACTCGCTATAGCGGATTGTCGTTACACCCAATTATTTGTAAAACTTCATACACATTAAAATTGGTATGAAACGCCAATAAGTTTGTTCAAAACTTTCGTTTCGTGGATGATATCCACACTGTGGCTTGCTCGTTTGTTATTTTCCGAAATCTGATACTACGTGAAAGTGTATGTTTAATTTTATTCTGAAAAAAGTTCTAGTATCACTCCAGAGGCCTCTGTGGCAAACATTCCAGTTTTCTTCTTCAAACAGCATCACATAACCTACATGTAATTAATCTCATAATAGAACCGTATTGAGTATAATATATTAAAATTATAAAATCCTTTTATTAACAACTACCTACTCAATACAATACAGTACACTCATTGAATTATAAAATAATCATGAGGTGTCTTAAATAATGGAACATGTTTTGTTCGGCATAGTGAACATCATCAGCCGTTAATGTACAAAGACTAGGTCAGGGCCCTGAGTTTAAATGATCAAAATTCTTAAAAGAATAATAATGTCGTAATAAAAAGTAATATGATAACATTAGACTTAATTTGTAACAATATGTACAGATCAACAGCGAGAATTTGTGGTGAAATACGTTGAATGATGGTAGTCTGTGAAGTTAAAAACAACCATGGGGTTGTTAAAGTAAAAAATAGATATTATGGACATTAAAATATACGTCAATGCGTGAAGCGTGGATTAATTATTGAAGATGGAGTTCTTTCAATTGTGCAATGGTATCCTATGATATTACCAATATGTATTCCAATATTCCAGTAAGCAAAACGGTCAAGATTATTAAAACAAACCTTTTAAAACACAGTAACCTTAGCAAATGCGAAATAGATAATTTCATCAGTTTGTTAGAATTTGTACTTAATAATAACTATTTCACCTTCAATAATAGAATATATCATCAAAAGGGCCTAGCAATGGGTGACCCTATCTTGGGCATTCTAGCTAATATCTTTATGGATGATTTGAAAAATAACAAAATAATCAATAATATCAACGGTCTTCAATTATGGTTAAGGTATGTTGATGACACTTTTGCCATTATAGATACACAGAAAAATGATAGTCACAGCGTGCTAACATCCCTTAATGAGCTTGACAATGATGTCAAATTCACTAAGGAAGACGAGATTAACGGTTCTCTAAACTTTTTGGATTTAAACGTTTCAAGAGAGAATAATAAATTCATTTTTCAAATATTTAGAACGCCTACTTGTGCTCCCATCACTATAAGAAATGATTCCTTACATCCGAAATCTCATAAACAGGCTGCATTTTTTAGTCTCGTCTATAGAGCATTAAAAATCCTACTCACAACTGAAAATCGCAAAAAAGAATTAAACTATATCAAGGATTTGGCCAGAATTAATGGCTATAATGCCTTGATGATTAATAAAATCATCAACAAGATAAAACTAAAAACCGCAACGAAATTGATTCCTGACAAGCCTAAAAAAAAACGAAATATGCTTCCTTTACCTACACGAACCCAGGCCTATTTCAAGTTACTAACCCTATAAAGAAATACAATATTAATATCGCTTATAGAACCCGATATACGAACAGTAATATATTTTTCAATTCAAATATAGTTAACATTATCACAATAAATTCTCGAACTCTGGTATCTATAGGCTTAAATGCACCCATTGTGGATTTTCTTACATCGGACAGACTGGACGTAGCTTTTTGACCAGATATCTTGAACACTACAATGCTTCGAAACATAAAAAGTATTCCGCCATGAGCACCCATATGGAAAAAACTGGTCACAGTTTTACGACAATTGAAAAAGACCTTCAAATCTTGAAATACGTCAATAAAAGTAAACTTATGACAGAGTTTGAGAACATGTACATCTTCTTAGACCAGCATTTTAACGGAAATCAAAATTTAAATGATACTTCAGAAATTAAAAGTCCAATAATCGAAAAAATTCCAGAACTACTCTCTCTTTTCAATATAAATAATAATAACTTTATGAGAATTTTTAATTATACAACCGCTAATAATATTTCCTCTGTAACAACAGCTACTGCTCTACCGCCCTTTCATGCGACACCCCCTCCACGAACATCCGACCCGCCCAAGGAATCGGTCGCCCCTCCTCCTCACATGACTCACTCCCCGCCTCTACGTATACATACATACAGCACTAGAAGCAGCAATAAAGCTACTCGCCAGTTTGCTTCACGCAGCCAACGCTAGCGGACACCTCACACTAGTCCCAAGGGTAAGCCACCTCTTTCAATTTTTTTCTTTTCTCCTTCTTCATTTTCCGTTATATCATAACTTCATTTTCCTCCCTTTTTCTTTCATTCCAGATTTCAAACTCCAATTGTGCTATAATCTGCTTCATTCATCTACGTATTGCCAGAACTCCCCCTGTATTCAAGATCGCAGTTACTCTTTAACGAGTCCATCAGTGATGTTCTACGTTGTATACGATTTTAATTTTACTGCTAGCGCGTGAATGTGAACTAGTTCAACTTGCATTTCCTTCCGGCATTGTGATTGTCTCTCCTACAGAATTCGCAACTACCGGAGATCACGTCATATCAACCTTAGTTACGTCGTCATGCGCCTTTTGATTGGTTCAATTTGACTCGTATTATTCAATGAACTCTATTTCAACTTTTGTATTTGCACAATTGAAAGAACTCCATCTTCAATAATTAATCCACGCTTCACGCATTGACGTATATTTTAATGTCCATAATATCTATTTTTTACTTTAACAACCCCATGATTGTTTTTAACTTCACAGACTACCATCATTCAACGTATTTCATCACAAATTCTCGCTGTTGATCTGTACATATTGTTACAAATTAAGTCTAATGTTATCATATTACTTTTTAATATGACATTGTTATTCTTTTAAGAATTTTGATCATTTAAACTAAGGGCCCTGACCTAGTCTTTGTACATTAACGGCTGATGATGTTCTCTATGCCGAACGAAACATGTTCCATTATTTAAGACACCCCATGATTATTTTATAATTCAATGAGTGTATTGTATTGTATTGAGTAGGTGGTTGTTAATAAAAGGATTTTATAATTTTAATAATATCACATAACCTAACCGTATATGTATCGTGAAAATGTATTTCAAGTGCATGTAGAGAAATGATAACCTCCTCGCTACAAAATGACATGGGAACAGCCTTTCCAAAATTTAACTGGACGTGAGAAATTATGAACTATCCTCTGAATCAGTGATGTACTCTGCCATATCTTGAGGTGTATCACATTCTTATTTAATTTCACTATATAACAGTAAAAATTAACCGATCGTTTACATCTAATGATTTAACTGCTATCGGCTACATTATTTACGCATTTGTTGCGAAAGCATGTTGTCCTCTTTCATTTTGAATTTTCTTTCTTTTAGAGAACAGCAGTCGATAAACATTACTAATTGACTCCGACATCCCCTGTGAATGTCGAGGAGAGAGCTCACAATTGTACATAGCGAGAAAATGATACAGTACCTAAGATGACCGATCGCATTTTGTGGCAGATGTTTGTTTTGTTATTCAGTCACCTAACGTAACTTAACCGTGCTAGATGTATCATGAAAACATATTCCAAGCACCAGTCAAGAAACTATAGCATTCTCATTATAAATTTACATGGGATTAGCCTGTCCAAAATTTAACCAGACACGAGAAAATATAAACTAACCTCTGAAATCAGTGATGCGCTCTGCCATATCTTGAGGTGTATCACATTCTTACGTAATTTCAGTGTTGAGTATTAAAATTAAGCGATCGTTTACTTAGCCTTTATTTGTAGCGAGTTAACTGCTATTGACCACTTTATTTACGTACTTGTTATGAAAACATGTTATCTTCTTTCATTACTAATTTTCTTTATGGAACAGCAGTTGACGGTTATTACTAATCAACTCCGATCGGCTCCGATATCGCCTTCGAATGTTCATGAGAGAGCTCGCAAGTGCACATAGCGAGAAAACTATGCCGAAGGTCACATTTTGTGGCAGATGCTTCAGTTTTCTTATTCAAACTGCAACACCTAACCTAACTCTGTATGTACCATGAAAACATATACCAAACCCCAGTGGAAATGTGATAACCTTCTAGCTGTAAGTTTAGATGGGAATAGCCTTACTGAAATTTAACCAGACGTGAGAAAATATAATCTAATCTCAGAAATCAATTATGCGCTCTGCCATATCTTAGGTGAGTTGCATTCTTACTTAATTTCAGTGTAGAGTATTAACACTAAGTGATCCTTTACTTGTCTCTATTTCTAACAAGTTAAAAACTGCTATCGACTACGTTATTTATGTATTTATTATGAAAATATGTTCTCTTTCATTTCTGATTTTCTTTATGGAACAGCAGTTGATGGGTATTACTAATCGACTCCGACATCGCGTTCATATGTCGACGAGAGAGCTCGCAGTTGCACATAGCGAAAAAACTATGCCGTAGCGAAGATGATCAATCACATTTTGTAGCAAACGTTTCAGCTTTCTTATTTAAACAACGTCACCTAACCTGACTTCACCGTACTATATGTACTTCACCGTACTATATGTATCGTGAAAACATATTTCAAGCGCCAGTAGAGGGAAATAGTAACCTCCTCGCTATAAATTGACATGATAATAGATGTTCCAAAATGTAACCAGATGCGAAAAATAAACTAATCGCTGAAATCAATGATGCACTCTGCCGTATCTTGAGGTGTATCCCATTTCTACTTAGTCGCAGTATTTAGCATTAAAATTAACCGACTGTTTACTTCAGTTTTTATTTTTAAGAGTCTGTTAACAACTACTATTGGACATATTATTTACGCATGTATTACAAAAACGTGTTCTCTTTCATTTCATTTTTTTTTCTTTACAAAACAGCAGTCTACTGGTATTACTAATAGACTCCGACATCGTCTCCGAATGTCGACAAGAGATCTTGCTAGTGGACACAACGAGGAAACGATACTGAAGATGATCGATCACATGTAATATAATCGCTGGTTGCATAAATGTATGTAACGAAAAAATGGCACGCACAATTTATCGCTCATAATAACGGGTGCATCAGTGATAGGACTTTTGCTGTAACCGAAGGATAATGCACAGTTTAATATAGGAAATTTTAAGGGACAGACAAAAACTGTCGTTATAACGGAGTTCTCGTATCCCGTACTTGTTATAGCGGACTTCTACTGGTTTTTTTTTGCCAGGGAGTAAGAGTATAAGTCATGTTAAATCGAGTCCTCTTAGAACAAGTTATTGATTTAATTTTCAACAGTTAGCAGAAGAAAAAGATTATTCAAAAATAAAAATACAATTACCTGTTATAAGTTGATGTAAACCTATTCATTCCAAACCCTCTACAGTTAATACTGTCTCTGTTTTTAAAACTTCAAACTTATGTCATGAAATGCAGGTACTTTTGACTTATACTCTTTATCCATGGCATGAAAGATGTATACTATGGTGTAAATGCCAGTTTGGCACTGTTCAACATCGGATCCCTGGGCCATTACCAGTGGTAGCTACAGAAGCAGGCCATGATCAGAGTCGGTGGAATTTGGGGAGGATACATTAAGATAGGACCTATTTTACTTAAACTTGTCTGCTGAACTAATGTGTTTACAAAAGCAGAGTGTTGATTGAAAAACACTGCAGGTAATGTCAGAGAAATCGCTGGTACGCAGCATTAAATAGTGAACAAGATATTTTCAATCAATCAATCAATCAATCAATCAATCAATCAATACTGATCTGCATTTAGGGCAGTCGCCCAGGTGGCAGATTCCCTATCTGTTGTTTTCCTAGCCTTTTCGTAAATGATTTCAAAGAAATTGGAAATTTATTGAACATCTCCCTTGGTAAGTTATTCCAATCCCTAACTCCCTTCCTATAAATGAATATTTGCCCCGGTTTGTCCTCTTGAATTCCAACTCTATCTTCATATTGTGATCTTTCCTACTTTTATAAACGCCATTCAAACTTATTCGTGTACTAATGTCATTCCATGCCATCTCTCCGCTGACAGCTCGGAACATACCGCTTAGTCGAGCAGCTCTCTTTCTTTCTCTCAATTCTTCCCAGCCCAAACTTTGCAACATTTGTGTAACGCTACTCTTTTCATTCTTGGTTGCCTGCGTTTCGCCCTCGTGTGCTAAGTTAGGCTCGTCAGTTGGGACTTAGCACACCACCCAAGACGCAAGGCTAGTGCATACCGTGGAGGCCACTGCATAGGCTATTTGAAGCCACCAGCAGTGCCAATGCACTACGAGAGCTATGTCTCATTTCCAAAAAGTAGATGCCTGCCTGGCCATCAAATGTTGTAGATGTTGATTCCCATAGGGAATGAGTTAGCTGGAGAATTTATAATGTCCAATAACGGACCATTATATTGGTATTATAAAATACTCATTCAGGACAAATATTTTAGGTTCCCTATGGGAATCAACATCTACAACATTTGATGGCCAGGCAGGCATATACTTTTTGGAAATGAGACATAGCTCTTGTAGTGCATTGGCACTGCTGGTGGCTTCAAATAGCCTATGCAGTGGCCTCCACGGTATGCAGTAGCCTTGCGTCTTGGGTGGTGTGCTAAGTCCCAACTGACGAGCCTAACTTAGCACACGAGGGCAAAACGCAGGCAACCAAGAATGAGTTAGCTGGAGAATTTATAATGTCCAATAACGGACCATTATATTGGTATTATAAATTTACTCATTCAGGACAAATATTTTAGGTTCCCTATGGGAATCAACATCTACAACAGCTACTCTTTTGTCGGAAATCACCCAGAATAAATCGAGCTGCTTTTCTCTGGACTTTTTCCAGTTCTTGAATCAGGTAATCCTGGTGAGGGTTCCATACACTGGAACCGTACTCTAGTTGGGGTCTTACCAGAGACTTATATGCCCTCTCCTTGACATTCTTACTACAACCCCTAAACACCCTCATAACCATGTGCAGAGATCTGTACCCTTTATTTACAATCCTATTTATGTGATTATCCCAATGAAGATCTTTCCTTATATTAACACCTAGATACTTACAATGATCCCCAAAAGGAACTTTCACCCCATCAACACAGTAATTAAAACTGAGAGGACTTTTCCTATTTGTGAAACTCACAACCTGACTTTTAACCCCGTTTATCACCATACCATTGCCTGCTGTCCATCTCACAACTTTTTCGAGGTCACGTTGCATTTGCTCACAATCTTGTAACTTATTTATTACTCTATAGAGAATAACATCATCTGCAAAAAGCCTTACCTCTGATTCCACTCCTTTACTCATATCATTTATATATATAAGAAAACTAAAAAGTCCGATAATATTGCCTAGTGGAATTCCCCTCTTAATTATTACAGGGTCAGATAAAGCTTCACCTACTCTAATTCTGTGAGATCTATTTTCTAGAAATATAGCAACCCATTCAGTCACTCTTTTGTCTAGTCCAATTGCACTCATTTTTGCTAGTAGTCTCCCATGATCCACCCTATCAAATGCTTTAGACAGGTCAATCGCGATACAGTCCATTTGATCTCCTGAATCCAAGATATCTGCTATATCTTGCTGGAATCCTACAAGTTGAGCTTCAGTAGAATAACCTTTCCTAAAACTGAACTGCCTTCTATCGAACCAGTTATTAATTTCACAAACATCTATATATATAAAATAAGAGTTTTGTCTGTACATTGCTCAAAATTTGAAAATAATGGTATTTCTGTATCAGTCATGTCCATAGTAACAAGGAAATGCATTTTTTAATTTTCCGTAATTTTTGTCTGTCTGCTTGTCTGTCTGTCTGTCTGTCTGTCTGTCTGTCTGTCTGTCTGTAAGTATGTATGTATATATGTATGTATGTATGTATGTATGTATGTATGTATGTATGTATGTATGTATGTACACGCATCACGAGAAAACGGCTGAAGAGCATTTAATGAAAATCGGCATGTAAAGTCCGGGAATAAGTCGCTACAATTTAGGCCATAAATAATCTTTTTCACGTTGAGAGAAATGGTAGTTTAGGAGAAGGCCTAAAATTTAATTCTCAAATATTTATATTATTAGTGGTCCAATCTTAATGAAAACCAGTATGTAAAGTTCTAAAATAAGTTGCTACAATATAAACTATAAAAAATCTTATTCACTCTGAAAGAAATGGTAGTTTAGGGGAAGGCCTAAAATTTCATTCGCAAATATTTGTTATTAGTGGTTCTATCTTAATTAAAATAGGTATGCAAAGTCAGCGAATAAGTCGCTACAATCTACGCGATAAATAATATTATTCACGCTGAGAAAAATGGTAGTTTAGGGGAAGGCCTAAAATTTAATTCTCAAATATTTATTAGTTGTCCCATCATAAATAAAATCGGTACGCAAAGTCGGGGAATAAGTCGCTACAATCTAGGCCATAAATAACTTTATTTACGCTGAGCGAAATGGTAGTTTAGAGGAAAGCCCAAAATTTAATTCTCGAATATTTGTGTTGTTAGTGGTCTTATGGACAATTACTATATAAATAAAGTTACATACTGTAGTATTAAATTTCTGATCATTTATGTCTTTTGCATTTTGACCGTATCGGCTATGTTAACGGAGATATTCATGAATATGGATTTTTGTTGCTAAGATCATATCAGCGCTGCCACGAGAAAATTAGTAAACATTATTTAATGAAAATCGGTATGTTAAGTCGGGGATTAAGGAACTACCGGTACAGTCTACGCTATAATTAATTTTATAAGACGGCCTTATATTACAGAGTTGAAAGAAAACTTAATGTGAAGGACTACAATACAGAAAGCTCATATCATTGATCAACAATAACATTACATTGACCGTTGTTCGTTGTGGATTACTGCTGTATACCGAGTTTTTTAAAATTTGCTCTACGTCGCGCCGACACAGATAGGACTCATGGCGATGATGGGATATGAAAGGGCTAGGAGTGGGAAGGAAACAGCCCCTATGTTAATTACGTTACTGCCCCAGCATTTTCCTGGTGTGAAAACTGGAGACCACGGAAAACTATCTTCAGGGCTGTTGACAGTTGAGTTCGAACCCACTACCTCCCGGATCCAAGCTCACAGCTATGCGCCTCTAACTGTACAGCCAACTCACCCAGTCGTACCGAGTATAACAGCCTGCCTGAAAATTGGCGGGAAGTAGCTGGGGAGGTAGATAAACTTCTGATACTACTGATACGTAACAAACTGGTTCATCGTAGTATTCGAGCTATTCAATTCCTACTCTGAGGCACTGATTGGAATGAGCAGTGTGCATATTTAACAGAATCATGGCAGAGAAGTGTTCACGGCTGTCTGCGGTCTGGTCATTGCAGCACTGGAACTTTGGATTGTTTGATCGGCACCCTAGTACTGTTCATTAAAAGTGAGAAAATGTGCGGTTTATTAATTTGATCGAGTATTTTATATAACATTGCTTTTAATCACTACATTCCTTCTGACGACTTCAAGTAGGAAAACCACAAAGACAGTCTTTCTGAGAATCCCGTAGCGAAGCACGGGTACATCAGCTAGTGTCTAATATAATCAGAAAGAATGCCTTCCCAAAGCTTACATACAATGCATGTCAAACTTACTGGCCTGTAATTTTCAGCTTTATGTCTATCACCCTTTCCTTTATATACAGGGGCTACTATAGCAACTCTCCATTCATCTGGTATAGCTCCTCCGACCAAACAATAATCAAATAAGTACTTCAGATAGGGTACTATATCCCAACCCATTGTCTTTAGTATATCCCCAGAAATCTTATCAATTCCAGCCGCTTTTCTAGTTTTCAACTTTTGTATCTTATTGTGAATTTATCGTATGTAAATTTTAATACTTCTTTAGCCTTAGTCTCCTCCTCTATCTGGACATTATCCTTGTAACCAACAATCTTTAAATACTGCTGACTGAATACTTCTGCCTTTTGAAGGTCCTCACATACACACTCCCCTTGTTCATTAATTATTCCTGGAATGTCCTTCTTGGAACCTGTTTCTGCCTTAAAATACCTATACTGGGACCTTTCCCATCATCTCCCATAGCTCGTGGGACCATGTGACAATGCTAAAATATCCCTACCGGGTCATGGACACATGGGACCACGCTCAACAGAAACGACAGTCAAGGGACCTTTTTTGCCTGGTGACAATGCCGCCTCATCTGGATTTTATGTAATTAATCCACTCACATGAGACGACAAATGCCCTTTACAGCATAGCGAGGTCAACCGCTATTCTCCCGTTCCAAAGATATGAACACAAGCCTCTCGAGGACGCAGTGCGTTCGTGGCTATGAAATATTACTATCTTACATCTAACTCGAAGGTGTACAATGAACGGAGGAGGTTATGGGTGCTAATTATCGGCAAAAATAGGCACAGATAAGTTTCCTAGAAATTTACTTGGCTCTCATTAAAACATATACAATATAATCTACAACCGTGTTGGGTTAAAATTTAAAAATACATTAGACACTCGTTAAGCAACGGTAAATGCGTGCTGTCACTCAAATCAGCTCTCTGATCCACATTTTCAAAAAGTGTCACTGTGTGGACTACAGTGGTACGGTATTGAATTTAATTATAAAAGCAATCACACATTTATATATCGAAGACTTGAGTGTTACCTCCTTTTCATCTGAATAAGTCGGAAAAGGTTGAAATTTTTCTTTCTAAGAATTCTCTTCACTACATTGGTTTGGTGGTCTATCGACCCGATAAATTTAACTGTTGAGTACGACAAATAATATCATAATAACCCTCATATATTTACAGTGATAAGCTATGACCGTCCAAATGCAAAGTATTCCATGGGATTAAGTCCCAAATTACATATTTAAAAATTCAATTTACACTGAAATTCGTCTTAGAGTGGCCGGCTAACTTAAGTTTAGCACAGCAAATGATAGAAAATAAAATAAAATTGGAAAGTAATAAGCAAATGCTCTGGTATTACAATATAATCCTACAAATATTAAACGTGAATATGATTATGGTGGTTACGAACCTCCCATTTAATGACTTAACCGTACACATAATAAGGGTCGAAACCCTTCACTTGAACAAACTATCAATGGACTTTCACGAAGTCTAGCTTCAATAAATCACTGACTATCTAGACATATGTTCACACCTTTCTATCACCTGGAATAGAAACACATATTATACACCGAACAGAAAAGCAATGGCTGTATTTTGTTTTATAAAAAATCTGTTGCTTGTGTGACTGTCAATTCTCATTGTGCTCCCAAGGTTCGAACTAGATATCTTTGCTCCTCTCTCCATCAGGTATGCTGAAATCAAACCCTAGCTACCGCATCATGAAAAATAACAATTATATGTCCCTATATTAATTTATGCATGGCTTATGGCGTGTATGGTAATCTCGTAAAATATTCTGCCTTTTATTCACAGAGAAAAGTAATGTTTGAAAGACTCCATTTCTTGCCGAGCGACCACAGGCTCTCTCACAGCTGGCTTTACGAAAAAAATACCCACCCTGGGTCATAAATCTCGTCTCGCTGCCACCCCTCTTCCAAACCGGGGCAGTAAACTATTTGACACACTCACAATAGGAGGTTAATAGGTCATTATTTTCACGCAATCATACTGACGCATTTATATACATGCTAAAATCACCTCGTACGTTCTTCCTGTCCAACAAATATAAATCTTGTCTCGCCGCCATATCATTTTGTATTCCCACAACATTACAGAAGTCCAGAGTTCAAACAATCATTCTTATCACAGCAAAGTTAACCACATTTTCCCCAGCACACAAGCAAAAACAAAACAAAAGAAATTCTATAATCTCTGACCAATGAGGTGAGAGTGTGTACCTGATATCAATGATACTATGCTCAGCAACTCGGCATTTAATATCCGATCAAATTAATTAAATAAAAATAAAAATAAAAATAAAATAAAAAGTATGAAATCACCAAACAATAAATAAAAATTTGCACAGGGCCTAACTAGTGTTTGGGAGGGCGGATGTTCGAACCTAGGCACAATGAGTTCTTCACACACATCCCTATACAGCCGAATCTTAATCTACCATGCACCAAATTATACTACATAATTTTTAAGAGAGAGTGCTGTGGCTATTCCACATTGATATATTCACAGGTACTTGGGAAAGATCCTATCATCAGACTATCGTAACTCATCTGATATAGTCACTCAGATGAAAGCTGCTTCCTTAATCTACCGAAATTCATTATTCTCTTCCCCCTTTTCCTTTGACAGCACTCGTAAACACAAAATAAAATAAAACAACGTGCTCATGCAATGAATTAAATGAGGCCTAAATTACGTACAAATTTTCCTAGTTTATTTCCTTCCCATATTACCTCAAATAGTTAAATTAAAAGGGACTCTCCTGACCACTCTAAGCAAACTAACCTATCAAATTCAATGTTAGAAATTACCTTAATCCTATCCTTACATTGTTTTATATTTACAAGGGGGGGAATACTAGCATTGGAAAATCATAGCTTAGTACTCAACAGTTTGGTGTAACCTTCATTGTCTCGGGTCCAGGAGGGATCCGCCGGAGGCTTCTACTCCATGGCACTGGTGCGTGAAGTCCTGGGTTCTAGACGTCCCGTGATGGCTCTTGAGTAATCCATGGTATTCTAGTTGAAATCACTGGAAAATATTATTCACACAGATTTTTTTATACAGCTTTTTCCGCACACGTCACAGTCAAATCCTTTCTCTGACAAACGAAAGTTACGTGTTTATTATTCTGATGCAGGACACAGCTAGTCTATCTCACTCCGACAAGCTAGTACAAAATTACGGTGTTGCCAGTGCACTAGTTCAGCACCTTGAATTACCCTGACATTCGGTAACTAATTTTACTATGATACCCTGTTTGGTTCATCTGTTTTCTTTACTTCTATCACTTCACCGTCATTTAGCGCGATAGTTTAGTACTGGAATTCTGTTCATTATCTAGCATGGATTTATATTCTACTTTTCCTGCACATCTGTCTTCATAAAGTGTCAAAATTCTAAATCCTCAGACTCTCTCTCTCTCTCTCTCTCTCTCTCTCTGCTATGGGAGATTAATTTCAGACTAGTGTTCTCAGACCGGAATTCGTTACATCATAGCATCATAACTATACTATACGACCCTATGACATAATGCACATAATTACGGGCTGCTTCACGATCGACCTGTGATTCGCACAGCACTATCGCCCAGTTCAGTTCTCCATTGACACTTCACAAGAGAAATTATTCGTGTTACACATCCGCTTATTTTACATTTTCAATACAAAGAAAATGGCAAGTCCGTTCACCAACCGTCTTTCCGCCCCAGAGACTGCTTCTTGACTAACTAGCCACCCGTAGAAGTGCGTGCATATATGGCTTCACACGGAGTGGGGGGGTGTACAGATGACCTTCTCCTCACCACAAATGTGAGATCTCCACAATCACAAGGTTTATTAAGACCAGCGATGCGGCGGATTGTGTAGCCCGCTAATCACAAATACCCGATGTAAAGCGGAACACAAAACGATCAGTGGTTTTATTGTGATTCGTTCAAAATGATCAGTGGTTTTATTGTGATTCGTTCGTCAAAATTAGGAGTGGGGTTGGGAATCACTGTGGGCTGTCTGGTTTCACACCTAGTGTGGTGACGCCAGACCATCTTGCGTAACACTTTTAAAACGCAATTTCAGGATTGATATTATTTTGGTTTATAATTTTGCCAGTAATCCATTATTCTTGTAATTACTCTGACTTGTGATTCCTGGTTAAATTAAACTTTATTATACTGAAAGTACCTCTGATATCACCTCCTCATGTTGGCTCTACTGTGAGTTGGCATTTGTTTTAAAAGCGGAGCCTGCAGAAACTGCATTCTTTTTCGCCTTCTTCCTTCGCGCGCACCCAGTTCGGGGATTTTCTGAGCCATCATAGGCGCCGGTCTGGCGAGAGATATTGCACAACACAATGCAACTAAGCCAGCATCCTCACAAAGGAAGCTTCCAGCCAACGTACTTCCCAGATGTATAAATCCAAATAAATATTCACTGTGACAATACGGTCACAATACATACCCTTCAATTTTTCAATAAAATTTGTATGACTGCCAATTATATTTGCCATCATGTTATCCTTAGCTGCCTTTTTTGCTAGATTCAATTTTCTAGTAAGTTCCTTCAATTTCTCCTTACTTCCACAGCCATTTCTAACTCTATTTCTTTCCAGTCTGCACCTCCTTCTTAGTCTCCTTATTTCTCTATTATAATAAGGTGGGTCTTTACCATTCCTTACCTCCCTTAAAGGTACAAACCTGCTTTCACATTTCTCAACATTTTCTTTAAACCCATCCCAGAGTCTGTTTACATTTTTATTTACCGTTTTCCACCGATCATAGTTACTGTTTAGAAACTGCCTCATGCCTGCTTTATCAGCCATATGGTACTGCCTAATAGTCCTACTTTTAAGACCTTCCTTTCTATCGCATTTATTTTTAACTACGACAAAAACAGCTTCATGATCACTAATACCATATATTACTTCAGTTTCTCTATAGAGCTCATCTGGTTTTATCAGCACCACATCCAGGATATTTTTCCCTCTGCTTGGTTCCATCACTTTCTGAATCAGCTGTCCTGCCCATATTGACTTATTTGCCATTTGTTGGTCATGCTTCTTCTTGTTTGCATTTCCTTCCCAATTACATCTGGTAAATTCAGATCTCCTGCTACAATCACATTTCTTTCCTTGTCGTTTCCTACATAGTTGATTATCTTATCAAATAATTCTGAATCCGTGTCAGTGCTACCCTTTCCCGGTCTGTACACTCCAAATATATCAAATTGCCTATTATCTTTAGAAATGAGCCTTACACCTAGAATTTCATGTGTCTCATCTTTAACTTTTTCGTAGCTTACAAATTCTTCTTTCACCAGAATGAATACTCCCCCTCCCACCATTCCTATCCTATTTCTGCGATACACACTCCAGTTCCGTGAGAAAATTTCTGCATCCATTATATCATATCTCAGCCATGATTCAACTCCTATTACAATATTTGGTAAATATATATTTATTAAATTACTCAATTCTATTCCTTTCTTTACAATACTCCTAAAGTTCAACACTAACAATTTTATGTCATCCCTACTTGATTTCCAGTTCCCTGTTCCCTTATCACCGGTCCCTAGGCCACCCCGTTTCCCTAAATGTACCTCCCTATTACCCTTCCAAACAAATTTCCTAACTTATACGTACCACTGCGGTTTAAGTGAAGGCCGTCTGAGCGCAGATCCCTATCTCCTACCCACCCATTAGGATCTAGAAATTTCACTCCCAGTTTCCCACATACCCACTCCATAGTCTCATTTAAATCCCCAATCACCCTCCAGTCAGTATCCCTCCTACACAGTATTCCACTAATAACAATCTCCGCTTTCTTAAACTTCACCCGTGCTGCATTTACCAGATCCCACACATCTCCAACTATGTTGGTTCTTATATCAGCTTGCCTTATGTTGTTGGTACCAACGTGAAACACTACCACCTTCTCCTTCCCCTACTCCCTCTCTTCTACTTTCCTCAACATCTGCCTTAACCTAATTCCTGGATAACATTCTTCCCTGGTTCTCTTTCCTCCACACACTTTCCCCACGTGTCTAACGATGGAATCCCTCATGACCAGAGCCTCAACCTTACCCATCTCATTTGATCCCCTCCCCTCCTGGTTAGCCCTATCTTTCCTGATAGCTGCAGAAGCTACTTCCTCCTCCCTTTTCTCCTTCCCATGACCCTGTTCCACCTGTCTTTTCCTATCCTATCCTCTCTGTACATTTTCCTTTCCTGCCTTTTCCCTTCCTCTTCCACACATCTCAGCAACAGTTCCCTGTTCCTCATCTTCCCTGTGTTGTTCTACCTTGAGTAACTCGTACTGATTTTGCACAGACACCTGTCCTGAATTCTGATCCTGAATAGAGCCCTTAGCCTGCAATCTCCTTCCCCTCAGAACATTAGACCACCTATCTTCTACAACTCCACCCTTTCCTTCCCCTCCCTCTTGTACACCTACTGTAACCTGTACATTGTTTGAAGGAGTCCTATCTTCCTTCCTGTCTTCTGTGAGAATCCTAATTATCTCCCTCAAACTCTCCAACTCCTCCCTCATACCCCTTAGTGCCTTGCTACACCCACAGTTCGTACACTCGCGCTCCTTAGCCATTCTTTACGGAAAAAATGAAAATAAAAATAACTTATTTGCAAAAAATAAATGAACGGAGGGATATATTGTCTGGGATAGTACTCAAAGATCACACAATAATAAGGTAATTAATATACGACTACACTACAATACTACTGTATTTTTTATCCTACAACCCCTAACAGAATAAAAACTGCTGTTAATTTCTGAATATGTAAAGGAATACACAAGAACTATACAATTCCAAACTGTAGTTAAGCAGTTAAGCCTTTCCTAATTACAACAGAATTTTAGTAAGAGTTTCTACGGATACCTCTACTACACCAGTACTACACAAATATTTTACAATAATAAAATAAGCACACTAAATTCTGATAGGATATTAGGCTACTCGTATACTACTGTACAGTACACTTCAGTAATTTTTAAGCTACTTTCTGGCGTATCCTAATTACACTACCAGTACCGTATGTCACTACTAAGCACAAACAGAGGTGAAATTTGCAAGAACTATTGTACTCAAAGATTACCAGCAAAGCTAAATGCTTAGATAAATTATTATTAAAACTACACTCTAATTGATACACACGAATATAGCAGGCAACATACGGCACTATCTAAATATACTATATCTACACTGCAATTTTCAGGTGAAGTGTGGTTATACGAACTTTTACCACTGGTGGATTAGTATTATTTTCCCTGCTACGCGGGACGGAGAATAAAAGTGTCCTTAAATGCTGAGAATAAGAGGTTGTCTACTATAATTTCTGTCAAAACCACGCCGGGGGCTTGAAATGCGATATTATTGGGATATAGGAATTTGATTATTAATTTTTACTCGATGAATAAAGGTGGAAAGTAATAAGTATGCAGGGAACTAAGACTACAAATTATGAGAATAATGAATCAGCTGACTTTGTATTTATTTACACAACTATCATGTGCCTGTAGCAACAATCGTCAACAATCCAAAAAAACTGTTAAGTACCGTAATTATCCAGTGAAATTACCGTGAATTCTCTTTAAATTGATGTTTATAGGCTTATCATGTTATTTAATGTAATAAATTATTACCTTCATGATAGTTTGAAGGGATATCTGTATGAAATATCGGATAAAGTAGCGGTGGAAATTACAATGAGTTACAACTCCATTTGAGTGATTGCATCACAAACCTTCCTGAAAGATTTGATCCAATTAAGGTTTCTTTGTTCAAGTCATTTCAGCAGATGCAGAAAGAGCATTCTCTATTTGAACTATTCATTGAAACTGTAACATAATATTCTGTACAGAATGCAACTTGCTGTAAAAAATAAATGGTGAAATAGCATTAACAATAAATGCTTAAGTTTTGGTTCAAGCAGATGAAAATTTACGGTCATATATCTTTTCAGCCAGTTTAGATGTGCAGTCTGATGTGTTGAAACCGAGTTCATGCCTAGCTGTGTGGTATGCAAATATAGCTTCTTTAGCAGCACACTCCAAATCACACAATTGTTGTCACTTTTGTTACACAGTTTAAATAGTTAAATTTAGAAAGATCAGAACATCAAGAGGAACACAGAAAAGGATAAACACAATCACAGGTCAATGTCAGAGGAGAGCAAAATAGGCCTTTCAGACCGCATACGCACAATTGTGCGGGTTCGTATTTTATTTATGTCTGAGCTTATTTGATGTTTTCTTGGCGCTAGACTGGACTGCAGTGCTTGTGTGGGACACGTAGCATGAACTTCAGTTGTTTTTATGTAGTGCTTGAGAGGTTTTGAATGTTGATACGCACAATTGTGCGGGCTAGGTTTTCCTAAAGGCAATGCATGCAGGAGTGCTGGTTGCTGCCATCAAAAGGGCTGTGAAAGCAGAACTCGTACTCTGCGTGAGAAATGTAATCTATAAGATTTTAATTGTTTAAAATCGTTCCACACTGTAAAATAGAACATTTGATCTTGATACTGTACATGTGTATATTCAGATGTACTGAGCTAAATTTTTAAATTTTTTGTAATAGTGAATTAAGTCCTGACACGCACAATTGTGTGGGTTCTGTTTTTCAGCCGTTAGTTCTTGTTTTGTAAAATAAACTGTAAAAACATGTATTTGAGAGCATTTTAGTAAGTTTTTGACGTACAAACAAAAATCCACACCTCCAGTTTTCTTTCAGGTCTGACGACAAGGTGCTGCCGCCAAAAGGGCAGTAAAAGCAAAACTCGTCCTCAGTGTAGAAAATGTAATGTTTAGTTGTGTTTGAACGAGGTTTTAATTGTTTTAAATTATTCCCCATTGTAAAATAGAACATTTCGATCAAGTACAAATGTATATTCACATGCATTGAGGTAATTTTTCTTTTTTGTAAGGAGTGAATAAAGTCCTGACATGCACAATTTTCAGATGTTAATTTTTATTTTGTAGAATAAACTAAAAATACATGTATTTAAGAGCCTTTTAGTCAGTTTTTGACGTACAAACAAAAATTTGCACTGCCAGTTTTCCTTCCGGTCTGAAAGGGATAGGAAAAAAACATAAATGGACAAGGACATCTTCGCATCTTCATACACTGCCATCTTCAGATAGATTGGCTCTGTCCTCATCAACCCCAGTTCTTGTACATGCATTTCTTCTCAACCCCGAACAGCCTCATTTCTGCTTCCCAGCTTCATCAAGAAGTCAGGCTTCAACATTCATTGAGGGGCCAACTTCACAGATCTTCAGTCTTAATGTGGGCAGTGTAGGAAAAGAATACAGCTGGACAAACACAAGAAAAGGGAAGCAACAAAAAGATAAGGATTAATTTCTTTTTGTAAAACACACTTTCTTTAACCCATTGCCAAAGAGATGGACTAACACTGAGCCGCAAAAGTGCAAGACCGCCAAGACCCTGCATGACTCGGTGATATCTTGAAGGAAAGATACAATCAATATGAAACTTGTGCAGAATGACCAGCTTATAAAATAGAAACCAAAATTTTCTTGTTGGTCACAAACATTCAACCGCTATTTTCATGTTTAGATTCCCAGAACCCCGGTTAGTACCCAGGACACTATTGCAAACCCAGAACTCGTGATTTAATTCCGGATGTATGGTACGCCTACTAAAGATCCAATACAGTGATGTTACAGTACTTTGGGGCGAAGTCCGATTTTGATAACAGAGAACAGGTTTAAGATCAATAATAATAATGGTAAAACACTTATAGTAACAGGGGTACACAGTAGAAAACAAACCCGGAGGGATCCGGGATATAAGAGTGGTAGTGATGTGTGTAATTAAAGGAAAGAGATTCAGAAGTAACAACATTTGCCTCAATATATATATATATATACAGAGAATACAGATAATGGACAACAACAGACTTACAAAGATAATCTTTGATGTAGTAAACAGTTCAAGCAAGAAAACAAATTGGTATCATGAAATAGAGGAAAACTTAAGGCAGGTGGGGATCAACAGGCAAATGATAGGAGACAGAAAAGAATTCAGAAACAAAATTAGGAATACAAAGTTTATAGTAAATGAGAAGAAGAAGACAGGAACATTGTGGACAGAACAAAAGAAAGAAGAGCACAGCCAAAGGATGAAGAGATTTTGGGAAGAGAAGAGGAAGAAGGGAAAGAAGTGAAAATTGAGTCATCATGTGATATTTGAGTTCATACACTCTCCATAACGCCAAGAATGATATGAATGAATGAATATGTATGTAGTGTGTCCATTACCGACCAGCTTGGTACAAGAAAGAATCACATAAATAATTTCAAATCGGAATTTGAGGTAAATATTACAAGTGATGTTAAGGCACGATATTTGGTAATTAAATTACATAGGGTGATGAAAACAACATTTAGTTTAAACGGCTGATCTAGATTGCTACATGTACAGGGACTAGTGCCAAAACTATCTACAAAGAACAATCTCCTAGGAGAATGCATAGAGCAATAGAGTAAATGGTATGTAAGTTTAGGTAGGCAAATAACCCTATTCAACAAGATCAACCATGACATTCATTAACATAGACAAAGGTTGCTAAATTCTTACACAAATCTGTCTTAAATCTATGTACCATGAATCTTATGAAATTTGAATGAGATATGGGTTAGGGTGAAAGATGGGGGTAATGAGGGAAACTGACAAAAAAAAAAAATCTCTTAGATGTACGAGGAATAATTACAAACACGCAAAGATGTTAATTATGCTTTAAAGGTGGGAGCAGTTCGAATGCACTGAAAAGTGTATGTCCAGTGTGCTTCAAAGATCCATAGCCCATTGACAGAATGGAATTAAGTGCTCTGTAACTAGGTGACTCTCCCAACTCCCTCTCCATCCGGAGAAAGATTAATGAAAAGATATATTACATAATGTGATCTCTATGTCTCACCTGAAGAACACCAGCAGTCGATGGGAGCAGAGAACCTGCTCTGTCCTATACAAGGTGTCCGGGTTAAAGATATAATAGTATAAAATTTAGTAACTTGAGAAATAATGGAGATATTTATTGGCGGTTTGTTTCTACAACTAGGCTAACTCAAAATGTTTTCTGTGTTCACTTGCAGTGGCGGTGGTACCACATGCGCATGCGCGAAACTGCATTGTTCACGAAAAGTGCGCCAGTAACCTTATGGACTCCACAGCAGAAGGTGTTGTGTGTGGTTTCGCTTGCAGATAAAATCCGTTACACTAGTACAATGTAAATTTCGGCGTGAGTATGGACTGTTACCAACTGATGATGTTCCCACTTACGTAACAATGATGAAATGGAACAGGCACCTTTGAGAATCTGGGACCTTGCTGTTGATGTCGGGCCATCACGCCAAGCATGCAGTTTCAGAGGCTGCTGTTGATTTAATCCGTGAGTCCTTCAAGCGGAGCCCTCGTAAGTCAGTTCGACAAGTAAGTTGGCAGTTACAGTTACCTCGTTCGACAGTACACGATGTCATCCACAAAAGGTTGCACCTACGGGCGTACAAACTGCGGCTTCGTCAGAAAATCAAACCTCAGGACAGGCCGCTACGGAAGGCATTTCGCGGAGACAATTCTGGCAAAAATTGATGGAAACGAGGCATTCCTCAATTCTGTCTGTTTCTCAGACAAGGCTACATTCCATATTCCGGCACGATAAACAAGCACATTTGCTGCATATGGTGATTTGAACCTTCCCCCGGTATTGATGGAGTTGGAACGGGACTCTCCGAAAGTGAATGTGTGGTGTGGATTGTTGAAGGACAGGGTTATTGGCCTATTCTTCTTTGCGGAGCCTAGAGTTAATGGAACACATTACCTAGACATGTCGGAGCAGTATGTTGTGCCACAGCTTCCTTGTGACGTGATCTTTCAGCAAGAAGGTGCACCATGCCATTATGCGGAAGTTGTGAGGGATGTCTTGAATCGTGAGTTCCCAGATCGCTGGATTGGGAGAGGTAGTCCATCAATTGCTTTCCCCCCTAGAAGTCCCGACATCACGCCGCTTGATTTTTTCCTGTGGGGTTTATCAAGAATCAAGTGTACCAGACACCAGTTCGTGATCTAGCAGATCTGCGTCATTGCATTCGTGCAGCCATCGCAAATGTTACACCTACAATGCTGCAGAACACTTGGAGAGAAGTGGAATACCAATTAGATGTCTATCGCACCACTAATAGTGTGCATATCGAGGTTTATTAGGTATGTAAATAAACTTTTTGAGTTACCCTACTTGTAGAAACAAACCGCAAGTAAATATCTCCACTACTTCTCAAGTTATTAAATTTTATATTATTACACCTTTAACCCGGACACCTTGTTTTATGTGCTTGTACATCCAGCGGGGAATGGCCTCTCGTTCAACCTAGGGAGTTAGGCCAGGTGACGAGTATTTATATGATTCCAGAGTTCATTCTAGAAGTTGCGAGACATAGAGTTGACGTCAGGGGAGCGGGAGAGTAAACTGATTGTCCAAGATGGTAGTCAGTAAGTGAAAAAACAAGGCCGGCAGAAGGTAGTGTAATATGAAGTGCCCGGGGTATACAAGGTAAGTCCGGGGTATCACAGCACAGTGAAATCTCAATACAGTGATACTGGGTGGACCAGAGAAAAATATTTTTGTTGAGCCTGTATCTGTAATTCATTCTCATTTCAAAGGTTTATCAGGAAACATGAATTATGGGGTAATTAATGTGTTTCAGTTGCAGGATAACATGTAATGTTGTCAAAGATGAGATTTGAGAGCATAGAACTCCAAGAATATGGAAAAATATAAAACTAGAATAGCTTAGGTTATGTTCAGTTGATAAGTGTGCTGTATACTGTTATCTACTATGTTAACTTGTGTTTGTTCTGTTTAATCAAACTTGTTTTTCACCTTAGGCAAAGAACAATATTCACTGCATGAAATAGAATTGACAATGTGTTTCAAATTCTTTACAAACAGGGAAACACACAATTATCTTATTGCATCAAGAGCCACCATGTTATTCTCCACAACACATGCAAAACTACAAAAACTGGGCTGAGTGGCTCAGACGGTTGAGGCGCTGACCCTCTGACCCCAACTTGGTAGGTTCGATTTTGGCTCAGTCCGGTGGTATGTGAAGGTGCTCAAATATGACAGCCTTGTGTCGGTATATTTACTGGCACATAAAAGAACTTCTGCGGGACTAAATTCCGGCACTTCATCATCTCCGAAAACCATAATAGTTAGTGGGACGTAAAGCAATTAACATTATTATTAAACTCAAAAGAAAATTCTGGAGTGCTTCACAAGACACAGTAGCTTCTGCTGCAGTTAATGATAGCTCATCCAGCCTTTGTTTGTCCCCTTCTTCATCTTCTGCCTATTCATCCAGAATAGTTTCTTCCAGTAGTTCCAGAGAACAAAGATCTCAACAACAACCAGATTATCTTCTCCTGTCAGAACAGTCTCACAACGACGCTAGCTGTAGTTTGAAAGAGCACCACAAAACCCTCCCATACACACCCTTCTCATCTTCAAAATCATGTATGTCAACTTATTCCTTAGGTGAGAAATCCTCTTTCCTCCAACAGTTCCATACAGTCTCTAGTTTTTCTTGTTGCCAACTTATAGTAGTTGTCTCACATGCTTGCGTATGTCAGCACAGTGTGGGTTTACCAAATTCCTGTCCAAATTGGTGATGGTCCTCTCCAGTAAATGTGTTCTATAGTACCATTTCAGTTACTTTACTCCCATGTCCAAAGGTTGCAGGACAGATGCATTTTGCTTGGATGTAGAACATCTCCGCATTTCGTAGAACTGACGGTTGTTTGTGTGCCGCGCCGTTAATCACAATAAGTTCAATGATCCTTTCCTTTTACCTTTCTGAATCCAGTTTGTCAGCAAACTCTTTAGCTTGAGCAAAAAGTAGTGGTCTGTTAACACATTAGAGGTGGCTATATTTGATTTTGCTATCCTCGAGAAATCGCAGGATTTTTATAGGTTTTAGAAATGTTTTCCAATGCTAGGGAATGCAATAACTTATGGAATATTTACAAGGATCACACTTTCCTATACACAAAATTAGTTTTTATCATCATAATAGCACATCAATTTTTAAATATAAGTTTATGAAGATAATGAGTTCTACAAACGAAAAAAGAAAATCTGATGTAGCTATGAATGCCAATTAGGTTAATATTTTGAAATTTTACAAATATACCTGACACTTCTACTAAAACATACTAATTCAGATTCTGACCGAATTGGTCAATTGGTATGGGTATCTTTGTTTATAACCAGAAATTTGCTTTTCCGTCATTCATCGCTTGACGGTGGACTTGCATCGGGTTGCTGCCGGTTTTCATCTGTACACGGGAATCATCCCAAATTTTTTGGGAGGGGTTTAAAACTACATTACAGAACCCCACTTCACACCAATTTGAAATCATCTCAATAATGAAATTTACCTCTCCTGCGAACCATGTGACCTTGCTGTGGTGGGGAGGTTTGCGTGTCCCAATGATGCAGGTAGCCGAGCCGCAGGTGCAACCATATCAGATGGGTATCTGTTGAGAGACCAGACTAAGGAATGGTTCATCGAAAGGGGGGTAGCAGCCTTCCGGAAGTTGCAAGGGCGGCAGTCTAGATGATTGACTGATATGGCTTCGTAATAATACTGAACATGGCTTAACTGTGTTGATACTGCTACACGGCTGAAAGCAACGGGAAACTACAGCCGTAACTAACTCCTGAGGACATGCAGCTCTCTCTGTATGAATGATGTACTGATGGTGGCTTCCTCCCGGGTAAAATATTCCGGAGGTAAACTAGTCCCCCATTTGGATCTCCGGGTGGGGACTACACGAGAGGGGGCGATCATCAGGAAGATGGATACTGACATTCTGCGAGTCGGAGCGTGGAATGTTAGAAGTTTGAATCATTGTGGTAGATTAGAGAATCTGAAAAGCGAGATGGATAGACTAAAGTTGGATGTAGTTAGTATAAGTGAAGTACGTTGGCAGGAAGAACAGGATTTTTGGTCAGGCGACTACAGAATTATCAACACAAGACCAAACAGGGGAAATGGAGGAGTTGGTTTAATAATGAATAAGAAAATAGCTCAGCGGGTAAGCTACTACAACCAGTATAGTGAAAGAATTATTGTCGTCAAGATAGACACCAAACTGACAGACTTCAGAAAATTGAAAGGAGGATTGGAAGAACCTGCATCAACAAAAAGTACCAGAAAGATGGACAGTGGCGGTTAATACCTAACAAAGTCGTGTACAGAGAGCTAGAACCTATTACAGATACTATGCGTCAGAGGAGACTGGGATTCTTTAGACATATCATGAGGGTGCAGGATTCAAGACTTCTGAAACAACTAGTACAACACAATCTCGTCTCAAAAAATACCACAACAGGATGTAAATGGATCAGAGAAGTAAGAGAGGATCTGAAGGAAATAGGCCTTACAACAGAAGACACCACAAATAAAATAAAATCGAATACAAAACTCAAGAATACAAACCTCCGCTTTACCCTTACACAAAACAAACCAACAACACGCACATTTTCAACTGAGGAAAGGGCACGATGATCAAAGCGTCTGAAGAAGTACTGGGAGGACCGCAAAGCCCGAACAATCCCTTCAAAGAGACCTAAACGACGGACTGACTAAAGTGATCCTATATGGTCATAAAAGAAGAAGAAGACACCAAACCAATGCCCACCACAATAGTGCAGGTCTATATGCCTACTAGCTCAGCGGATGATGAGGAAGTCGAAAGAATATATGAAGAGATAGAAGATTTAATACAATATGTAAAAGGTGACGAGAATCTAATTGTGATGGGAGACCGGAATGCAGTGGTAGGCCAAGGAAGAGAAGGTAATGCAGTAGGAGAATTCGGATTGGGACAAAGGAACGAAAGAGGAAGTCAGCTGGTTGAATTCTGCACTGATCATAATTTAGTCCTTGCCAATACTTGGTTCAAACACCACAAACAACGGCTGTATACGTGGACGAGACCTGGAGACACTGGAAGGTATCAAATAGACTTCAT